>NC_083772.1:24797762-24800262 GCF_963514075.1 Conger conger | reverse complement strand
GTGTGTGTTTATATAGAGCTCAGTATTTGCCTGTTGTCATTCTGACGTTCTGAAGCTTAAATGCAGTGGCTGCCAACCTCGGCTTGTTCAGAGCTGTCTGACGAGCAGATAAGTCCGCTCAGCCCTAATGTTGTGAGGCGTGTTTTGGCTGCATGTGTGCCTCTACAGAGTAGTAGCTCATCTGACGTGCAGACAACACCACAGACGCCTTCAGACTCTTGTCATCCGCTGGTGTTTGGAAGAACAAGAAAAGCCTTCATGTTTGTTGGATGTTTCGAAAGAAAAAATAATCATAAAACTTTGTTTTGGCTCCTAGATTTCAGTTTGCACAAATAAGGGCTTTTCTGTGTGTGTGATTGACAGAATAAAGAATGCATTTTTGAGCGTTTTATGCTGAACAAATTGGGCCCAGCTGGATCTAATGCCAGACTTGAATTACGAGATAAATATCGGGCCATTTCTGCCACCATCTGATTTCAATTAAACTGCCGGCTATTTTGCCTTTTTTAATCGGCGATTTAACTTTCACCCGACTCAGACACGGCCTTGCGAGTTCTCTTCATTTTTCTGGCATTTTCAACGTAAAGATCCTCACCGTACCGGACCGCGTTTAAAAATGTCCAGGTCGGGTTTGCTATTTCTTCTGTGTTTTTCCAGCAAATGGACTGTTTGCTTTCAGAGGCCCACTTAAATCAAATAGTCCATAATAGGCGTCTTAATCTGAGACGCGGGCCTCGGTGTTCACTGTTCCGCATTAAAATGGCCGCCGACGTATTTGTCATGGCTTGGGTTCAAAATAAACTACGAGGGAAGGTCAGAGGAAACTCTGTAAACAATATCCAGTGGCGGCTCATGTGTCTCCTATAGGTCGAAATATAATAAAGGAAGTCCCATATTTCACGGGGAGGCGGGGGCGGCTCATTGTTCATATTCATTAGCGGGGGTGGACTCTGAAATGAAACCCCGCCGTTATAACAAAAGGTGAGCTGGCTGAGTGACTGGTGTGTCCGTGGGGGCCTTGGGGGCCGGGGAGAGCGCTGAGGTAAAGGGAGGAAGTGCTGTGCTGTAATGAGCCTGCGCCGGTAGGAAGGACCACCCTGCTCTGATAAGCATCGGGTGGCGGTGCAGTGAGGTGGCCCGGGTCCAGCACAATGTAAGTGTTGTTTACCGCCGCGCCGCGATAGCATCTCCCGCCCGGCTCTGAGCCGCACGGCCAGCTGGGGAAAGCCACATCCGTCGAGAAACACGGCTGCTAATGTGCCCCGGTCTCCGTCCTGCAGTCAATTACAGAGGCCTGTTACCGCGCTCGACATCATAAACCTCGCCCTGTACTTTCAGTCAAGGGCCACGGTCCCAGCTCTGCATAACAGGGCCTAAAGAAAGTTTTAACGGGCCCCCCCCCCGGTCAAACGTGGCGAGCAGGGCCGACGGTAATGTTCAAAGCTGCAGGTGACACCTCCTTGCCTCCAGGTGTAATCTGTAATCTCTCTGTGTCTTTGGGCTCGGGGTGAGCGGGAGAAAGAGGGGGAAAGAGGAAGGGGGGGAGCGGGGCTCCTGAGAGATGTGCCCTCTCCATTGTGCCCCTGTCACTGCTGAGACGGAGCTGCACAAAGCCCAGCTCCTCCGCACTGTATCGGCTGTCACCGCCCGCCAGGCTCCGCCCCCGGGGCACGGCCGCCGACACAGGTGGCCCTGGAGTGGGAGGGGCTACCTGAGGTCAGAGGTCACCACCAGGCCACAGAAGAGGGGTGGAGTGAGCTTCGTGTCATTCGTTTGACAGGCCCCCCGCGGTGCCCGACTTCCTCCGAGAGCAATTTGTTTTTGTTCACATTTGACCTGTTTTTTCTTTTCTTTTTTAATAACCTGTGTTTTATGATCTGAACACATAATTTGACCTGGGTTTTGAGGGACACACACAATTCAGATAATTGCACACATGTAAAAATACTAGAGAGAAGATAATACTTGTTAAAAGTACATTTGCGGCTTCCCGAAGCCTTCCTATGAAACGCTCCGGTCTGTCCGTCACTGACACTCAGCCGCAGCAGCAGGTAGGGCGGTCGGCGTGCCACGATGTGTTTTCCCAGAATGCACGTGGGCAGAAGCCCGGGCCGGAGCTTGCGAGAACGCATTGGCGGAGGAAGTTGATCTAAAATGCAGCTGTGAGGGTAATGCCTGAGATTTCATGAGCTCCTGCAAACACAGCCCCAGCTGAGGAGAGACTGTGTTTCATGAGCTCCTGCAAACACAGCCCCAGCTGAAGAGAGACTCTGTTTCATGAGCTCCTGCAAACACAACCCCAGCTGAGGAGAGACTGTGTTTCATGAGCTCCTGCAAACACAACCCCAGCTGAGGAGAGACTGTGTTTCATGAGCTCCTGCAAACACAGCCCCAGCTGAGGAGAGACTGTGTTTCATGAGCTCCTGCAAACACAGCCCCAGCTGAGGAGAGACTGTGTTTCATGAGCTCTCTGCCTCTGAACACGGCCCCAGCTGAGGAG
>NC_083772.1:24417762-24480262 GCF_963514075.1 Conger conger | reverse complement strand
GTCTATAACGCTCCACGCAGCCGTAGACGCGCTCATCTTAACACTTTAATCTCTGTGTGAAGAGACCGCTCTTTTTCCCATGCAGGGAAGGAAAGTCTCCTCTTTGAGAGTCGTATAACATGGACTCACGGACGGTATAACATGCGTCACTCCTGACGTTTCCCCAAACCCATGGAATTCCACGTTGGCCCGATAGGCGTTCGCTACATCCAGCCGAAGCCAGCGGCCGCACCTCTTTGGCGAAATTCAAACTGGGTTTGCATTCAAATACAGGCCATACGTCTGCAGAGGGTGGCCTATATTTGAATGCAAACCCAAAAAGTTGTGATCGTGGTAAATACTTGCATTGATCAAAGGACAGACCTTACACAGGTTACACAGACTTAGATTAATATGTGTACACACACACACTCATTAATACAACACACAGCACATGCATTTTCATCACGTTGCTTTGGTGTTTAGTAGAGGAGTTTTTAATGCGTTTACTTCACACTTATAAATGGTAAATGTACTTGTGTGACATGGAACGGATTGAGGTTTGTTTTCTTCAAAATACCCCCACTCTCTTATGAGAGTGAGCACTGTAACCCCAGGCAACTGGTAAAGAGTTAATACGACTTCCTGTTTTGGGGGTGACATGCTGTGGTCTGTATTTTGTGTGAGATGTGACACATTTGTGGACGGCGTTTTATTCTGGTAGCAGGTGTGAAAAAACCCCCCAAAAAAAACATATTCATCATACCATATTGGGGCGGGAATACAGTATCAGTATCAGTAATCCTGGTATAGAACGGATTGATTCTACAATCCATGTGTTCTCACATTCCTATTCTGTAATCCAGGTGTGAAAGGTAGCACACGATCACTGGTGAAGTTCAGACATTAAAGCCCACCACTGACCGGCTGTACTGCCGTGTGTCACATGACCTTCCTAGTCCTCCCAGTTTGATCAGCCTATCAGAGCTTAAACTCATTTCCCAGTCTCAATGTGAATTCATCTTCTCCGTTTCCTTCTGGCTAAACCCCCCCTTTGTTCATATTTTGGGTGAAAATCACAGTGCTTGGAATGATCCCTCTCCCCCACTACATTTCCTGTCCTGTCGAGGGACATTCTCGTAGCATTGGTGCCTTCCCGAATGCGTCACACGTGTACGGAAACACAGGCATGTTTCCTCCATGCTTTCCCAGGGCTGTGTGGGGCCGGGCCTGCAAAGCAGATTCAAATTGAGTGAGAAAGTCACAGGGCCACCGCATTTTGAGTGGACGTAGATCTGGGATTTATTGACATACCAAACAAGTGGAATTGTACTGCCAGCAATTTTTTTGTCAAAAAGTGTGCTGTTATGTGACAGCACACTTAAAAGTAATTTCCCCCATACTCTTATTTTTTATCTGTTACTCTTAGTCCTTACTGCACTATAAATATAATGGTGTATTTGTGCATTTGGTGATATAAGATTGATTCTTAGTAAGGTTAAAAAGGGATCTTTTGTTGTTATTGTTGTTGCAGCTTTGTTTTGCTTGCTGAAACTTCAGTCTGGTGTTGGTTGTAACAATAGCCAATTGCTTGTTTACTTGCGGTAAATGTTATTTACAGTACAACTAACTCTTGCCTCTTTTCTCCTTTCTCTCTCTCTTCCCCCCCCCTCCCCCTTTCTCTCTTTGCAGTTTCCAGAAACACGTGCACACTTACAGGATTCTTCCGGATGAGGATGGTTTCCTGGCAGTACAGGTAGAGTACGCACTGATCCCCTGCAGGGTCCCCACAATGCACTGGAACCAGGTTTATTGTACTCTGTAGCTGACTTCACCTCCAGTGTTGTGTAACTGGCAGGTGCAGGGGTCAGGGCACTACATGTGTTAGTGTTTGGAGTAAAAACAGCAAGGCTAAGCTAAGTCTGTTTTGTAGACATGTGCTGTTATGTCGGTGCGGTGGGATTTAGGGCGCAGGGAGATGCTGTTGGAGAGTTAGCGCCTGTGTTAGAGCCCCTGAGGCTAGTCCAATCTGCTGCTTCACTGTAAGTCAGAATGCTGTGTCCTGTCCAACGTCCCCGGCCTCCAAACCTGCTCCAGGATGGTCGGCCGTGCTGCAATCTATTTACCCCACTTCCTTTTTCTGACATGAAGTCTCTCTCCACTCAGACTTCCTCTGCTGTCTTCACTGCTCCAGATTTGTAGAAGTTGTGCTAAATGTATTCTTCCCTTGTGTTATGTAGTGCTCTGAAGCAACTTTTTGGTGTTGAATTTTCTGTATTCAATAATGTTCTGTGTGAACAGTAAGGAGCTTGTAGTATTCCTTGGACCCTGATTACTGTCTGTCTGTCTGTCTGTATGTCTGTCTGTCTGCCTATAGTGTGTTCAGAGAACTTTATTTGGATCAGCCCTTAACACTGCATGCCTGGAGTTTTGTCTCTGTCTTCGGTCAGTCTTTGTGTCTCGCGATGTTTATATGTCTGATGTGACATTTTAATGTCTTTGTTTATCTTTCCTAGTATTGTCATGGTTTTAGAGCTTCAGATATTGAATCTTTGTGCATCTTCGTGTGGTGTGTTACTGTTTGTGTCTTGTAGTTTTATTGTGTGTATGCATTATTCTGTTTCTGTGTGTAATGTTGTATTTGCATATGTGTATCACTCTTAACCCATTATAGGCTAAAGTGCCCTATATAAAACCCATAGAAAGGGCTAGGAATCACAATGCATTTCATTCACCTGGCTTGAAAAACGGTCATATGATCAAATACAACACTGGCGTCGCTTCCGTCTGTTAAGGGAGATGTAACATGTAGGTTGCATCCACCCATACGGGGTGTAGTGTAGTGAACAGTGTGTATGGGCCTTTAGTACTGTGTGCCTATGTGTCTGTGTGTAGTGTACTGTGTGTATGTATCAGCCTTTAGTACTGTGTGTCTGTGTGTAGTGTACTGTGTGTACGTATTAGCCTTTAGTACCGTGTCTGTGTGTAGTGTGCTGTGTGTCTGTGTGGCACTGTTCACAGTAGCAGCTGGCAGGGTCTGGTGCTTATCTTGGCTCGTGCACAGACAGCGGCTCTTTGTGCCCGGGTGCCGGCGGGTGTCTGCAGGGCCCAGCAGCTGGTCAGCGCCTCCGTCTGATGAGGCGACATTACTGTCTGCCCCTCGGCCTGATGGGAATCCCCACCCCCGCCTGGGGGGCGTCGGGCACATAGCACAGGGGGAGGGGAGGGGATGGGAGGGGAGGGAGCTCCAGGGCTTCATTTGCATTCCGTACAGTCAGACCACACTCTACTGGCACAAGCACTGGAGGTTCTTTGGCAACTTGATATCTTGTTGTGTGCACAATGTTTTGGTTCTCAATGAAAGTACAAGATGTGCAAAATGGTGCTGTGCTGTAGAGTTTGACAGCATTTTGTCTTTGTATGTGACTAAGTCACTTCTATCTTTAGTTGCTTGGGTTGGAGGCAATGCCTTGTCCTTGTGATTTGTGTGGTATTATTTAGTTTTTAGCCAGTTCTTTCGATTTTCCCATGCTGATGGTTGACAAAGGGGTTTTGCATGTTACCTAATTTTTTATACTCTAGTGAAACAGGAAGTGATGGAATGACCCATTATAGTCAAGTAAATTAAAGTAAAATTGTATTGCCAATTACACTTTGTTCGATTTTACTACAATAATTGTTAGGGGTGCCAATCATTTCTAAATGAAAGTATATTGTTTTGAACATAAAATCTAGATTATAATCCATGTCGTCGTGCTGCTCTGTAGACTGAGCTGCAGCATCACATCCTGCTGCCCATGGCAACTTCACAGGGCCCGGGGGTTTCCTCATCCTGTCTTGGGTTGACACATTTCCTTCATTGCCCACTCCACTCCACTCTGTTGCTATACCTGCTTCTGTGTTTCTGTTCCCTCATCTCCGCCTTTATTCATGAAACACTTTGTGTGTGTATTTTTGTGTGTGTATTTTGTGTGTGTGTGTGTGTGTGTGTGTGTGTGTGTGTGTGTGTGTGTGTGTGTGTGTGTGTGTGTGTGTGTGCGCGTGCGTGTACAGACCTCACAGGGTGTGCAGCCGAAGCGGTTTAAGACGCTCCCGGAGCTGATCCAGCTGTACCTGCAGCCCAGCCAGGGTCTGGTCACCACCCTGCTCTACCCCGTGGAGCGGGAGGACAGCCCCGACGACAGGGACTACTCCGGTAACAAGCCCCGCCCTCCAGTGTCCTTCATTGTTTGTTGAAATTATCCTTTTAGTTTTGTTTTTTGTGAAGAATTTGTGATGCTTAATGTCTGTTTTGCTGCTACTCCTTCAGACAGCATTTTGATGACAAAATGCTACTCTGGTGTGCTCTCTGGTGTGAACTGTTGGGTAAAGCCTGCTTTTAGTGTAGAAGACATGAGTGTTTTTATGAGAATGACATTGCTAGAACGTTAAAGGCTTGTTGTGAGGGTGCTGTCGCCCACGCTGAAGATTGCTGTGCGCTTGCTTTTTTGGCCTCGGTCAGCTCTGTAATTTCACTGTGGCCACACCCAGAGCAAACGCAGGCTCACGCCAGCTCTGACACCGCCAGGCCGCCAGTCATAGGAACGGGAGGGTAGACCAGCAACGGGACGCCTACCTGTCACAGACACACACAGCCACAGAGCTACCGGGCCTTTGATTTGCCACGGTGACCGACGACCAATTGAAAGCACTGTTTACTCTCGATTTCAGATGGAGAAGATGACAAGCCCCCCCTCCCCCCTCGGACCGCCTCCACCAGCAGCCCCCCGGGGTCTGCTGGCTCCGCCCTGGTCACGTTTGGACAGGAGTCCTCCACAGACAGGTGGGGTTCCCCTCTCATTCCCCCACAGTCCAATCCCTGACACCAGCAGAACCTGGAGAATACACAAGTATCAGGGACTAGGATCCGCAATCAAACAAAGATTGAATACAATCTTATTTCTCATGAGTATCCTTGTAACAGCCTAAAAATTTCAGAAATATTGATTTCTGCCCCAGAATGCGTCGGTCAGTGGATAGCAGGTTGTGTTCATTCCAACACAGGAAGAACTAGAGTTTAATACAGTGCTCTGTGGCTCAAAGAACAGGATTTGATATCCTCAGCTGTTGAATGAAGAAATCTTGGTTCAGGGGTGATCTGATTGGCCAGTTCTGGTGCATGAATACTCTGCTAATGGCCTTGACAACAGCGCAATCTGGCTTACCCAAAATGTGCTGTTTGAGTAAGTCATTTCCTGTCCCACTGTGTTTTCTGCTCATGGTGGGGTCTCCCACACACACACAGTTCAACAGCTTTATCGAAACCAGTCAAGCCATGCATCCGTTTGAGTCCGTTTCAGCGGTGTCCATTCCGTCCATTCAAACCATACATACAGGAGTTGTTCGTGAATGTGTTTATAAATGCAGATATCAAGCCAGGTTGTACCAACTTATGGTCTGCCTGACTGGAAAGGGTCTGATTTTTCAAGCTGGGATCTACAGCTTGCAGTTTTTTCTGGCTGAGATGCATGAGTTGTCGGAGAACGTCATAGATTCACCTGTGGTTTTGAGTGCTTGCTCAGAGATGTGTGCGGCATGCCCTGCAGCTGTCCCTTTCCCTCCTGAGGAAACCACTGCAGGCACACTGCTTTCATTTGCAAAGAAACACTGACCCAGATTATGAGTAATTCAAAAGCCATTCAGTGGATTAGGTGTCCATTTAGAATAAAACGGATGCATTTTTTGATTGGAAAGGCCAGCAATGGGAGGCTGACATCTCTTGGCCTCGTTGCAGTCTTCAAGTATCTTTATCTGATTTTATTTGGTACGGACTTCCCCGAAGCGCAGAAAATCAGGTGCATTACATCTGACTATTTGAATTGGATTAGAGCATGGTTGCCTAACCCTGTTCCCTCCAACCATAACAAAGCACACCTCATTCAACAGCTAGAGATCTCATTGAGCTGCAAATTGGTAGAATCAGGTGTGCCAAACTAGGGTTGAAATGAAGACCTACAGGATGGCACATCTCCATGAACACGGTTGTTCAGCTCTGGATTAGAAAATGAGACATTCTTCCGGCGAATCTTGTATGACTACTGCACAGATCTGTCGATAAAAATACATTTATTTAAATCCCCATCACTCACACACCGTGAGAAAGCTTTTGCTGTGACCAGCTGCACAAAACATACATCAGTTTCATAGTGCCCGTTGGCTTGACATGTCTGTCTGTGATTCAGCCAGTTAAACGATTCCCTGGAAATTTGTTTTCAACCGCTTGTGAACTTTGTCATGACCGTTCTGCTTAGAAATGCAGTCAGAGTCAGTATTTTTAATAAGGCAGTTTGCTGCTGATGTTCCACAGACTGAGTAAGACTGCGCTGTGAGAGCTGGCCGTTCTGTCCTCTGTCCCTCTGTCCCTCTGTCCCTCTGTCCTTCTGTTCTTCTGTCCTTCTGTCCCTCTGTCCTTCTGTCCCTCTGTCCCTCTGTTTCTCTGTCCCTCTGCCCTCCTGCCCCCCTGTCTCTGTCATTCAATCGGTCTGTCCCTCTGCAGCTCAGTCCCTCTGTCCCTGCTGCTCTGTCATAGCGATACTCTGTCGCTGTGTTATCTTGCATTATGTAAAACTCTTGGGCCCACATCCTGTCAGAGCCACAGATGTGTGTGAGGACAGGGCTGTGATACGGCCCCGTGCGTGTGCGTGTGCGTGTGCGTGTGTGTGTGTGTGTGTGAGCCTGTGTGTGCAGTTGTGTGTTTGAGAAACGGAGTGGGCTATGGTGGCTGAGAGCGTGAGCCTGGCCGTCCAGTCTGGCTCAGTGGAAGCAGGATGGACTTAAAGCACTTAGTCACATTTCCGTCTGAAGAGGGTGGCCTTTCCAGAGTATTTAGAGATGTGTTTATCCTTACAAACCTGTGTTTGTTTTTAAGACCTACGCGCAACATAGGCGGGGAGCTTTCCCATAACAGGGTTTGTCTCGTAGGCTGGAATAGGCTGCTGTTATCATTGAGCCCTTAGCTGTATTTCAGCCATACCTGAGGGGCCAGAGGAGCATAGAAACATGCTGACCCTGCTGATGGGGTGCTGGAGAGCAGCGTGGCCCAATGTCCAGACAAGTCCACAGGAAGTCACAGCCAGGAAGTTGCTGTGCTTTCTAGTGCTTTCTTCAAGCTTAGTAGCTTGGACACATTCAAAAATGTATAATTTACACTTGGACATGTACATTTTACCTCCTGAAAAGAATTGTTTTTACAGAGACAAATGAAACCAAATACAGGGAAAAATCTTCTGTTCTGGGAGCGATGACCTAGACATGAACCGCAACAAAATAGTTACTCCTGTTTCTTTGAGCCAGTCCTTTTTCATTGTCTGGTATTTGTATTTTTTATTGATCATAATATTCACACAGCCATTGGTAGCATTGCCAGATTCAATGAGAAAGCCTTTAATTTGAATGAAACAACTAATGACGTACAACATAATGACTGTACAACAAGAATATTTTTGTTCTGCTTTAAGGGAATTATTGGTCTTCTCAGTAACAGTGAAACAACGTAAAATATAATCAGCCCATCGGGTGTAGTATTGGAGTACAGAGCCCAAGTTAACTTTCCCAGTATGGTAGTTGGAGGTCTCCATTCCACGGCAGTTGTGTTGTGAGAAATGTTTGCTAATTCACAGTGAGTGAGCTGGTACAGGAGCGTCTGTGTTCTCACAGCTGTTTAAGACCCATCCGTCTTCTCCCCACAGCCCCGCGGCCAACGGCCTCAGCACCATCTCACACGAGTACCTGAAGGGCAGCTACGCCCTGGACCTGGACGCAGTCAAGCAGGGCGCCACCAGCCTGCCCCACCTCAACAAGACCCTTGTGTCCTGCTGCAAGAAGCTGCACGGGTGAGAACCGCGACGTTCATGGTGCTGTTTGGTTCACCTCACTGTGAAGACCTGACTGAGCGACCTGACTGAACCCTGACAGACACACCTCTGTATTTCCTCTCCTGGAACATGCAGAGTTCTGTTTCTGAAGTTTGGACGTTCAGTGCTTGAGATGAACCTGCTATAAAGACACATATGGATCGCTACAACTTAAATATGGAAATAAAGAATCCTACCTCCGTTCTTCCATAAGTTGGGATTTCACATCTCTGAAAAGGCGTGCCGTGCTTGTTTTTTCGTTTGCCATGTTCGACTTCCACCTGACATACACAAAAAGCCAAAAGAAATCTCAGTACGATATCTACATGTACCAAAAGAATTGAATGTTTGGACAAAGATCCATGCATCTTATTTAGGTTTTCAATATGCCGATTATGCCCTCATACCAATAAAGATAATTGGATAAAGGCGTTTACATGAGCATTTCAGTAATCGGGTAAGATGGTTGTATTAGGATGCATCAGTCCCAGTGTTCAGCCACTCATAGGATGCTCACACAGAATGTAGTGGGTATACAGTGGTGTGAAGAAGTGTTTGCCCCCTTCCTGATTTCTTATTTTTTTGCATGTTTGTACACTTAAATGTTTCAGATCATCAAACAAATTTAAATATTAGTCAAAGACAACACAAGTAAACACAAAATGCAGTTTTTAAATGAAGGTTTTTATTATTAAGGGAGAAAAAAAATCCAAACCTACATGGCCCTGTGTGAAAAAGTGATTGCCCCCACCTGTTAAAACATAACTTAACTGTGGTTTATCAAACCTGAGTTCAATTTAACTAGCCACACCCAGGCTTGATTACTGCCACACCTGTTCTCAATCAAGAAATCACTTAAATAGGACCTGCCTGACAAAGTGAAGTAGACCAAATGATCCTCAAAAGCTAGACATCATGCCGAGATCTAAAGAAATTCAGGAACAAATGAGAAAGAAAGTAATTGAGATCTATCAGTCTGGAAAAGGTTATAAAGCCATTTCTAAAGCTTTGGAACTCCAGCGAACCACAGTGAGAGCCATTATCTACAAATGGCGAAAACATGGAACAGTGGTGAACCTTCCCAGGAGTGGCCGGCCGACCAAAATTACCCCAAGAGCGCAGCGACGACTCATCCAAGAGGTCACAAAAGACCCCACAACAACATCCAAAGAACTGCAGGCCTCACTTGCCTCAGTTAAGGTCAGTGTTCATGACTCCACCATAAGAAAGAGACTGGGCAAAAATGGCCTGCATGGCAGAGTTCCAAGACGAAAACCACTGCTGAGCAAAAAGAACATTAAGGCTCGTCTCAATTTTGCCAGAAAACATCTTGATGTTCCCCAAGACTTTTGGGAAAATACTCTGTGGTCTGACGAGACAAAAGTTGAACTTTTTGGAAGGCGTGTGTCCCATTACATCTGGCGTAAAAGTAACACCGCATTTCAGAAAAAGAACATCATATCAACAGTAAAATATGGTGGTGGTAGTGTGATGGTCTGGGGCTGTTTTGCTGCTTCAGGACCTGGAAGACTTGCTGTGATAAATGGAACCATGAATTCTGCTGTCTACCAAAAAATCCTGAAGGAGAATGTCCGGCCATCTGTTCGTGACCTCAAGCTGAAACGAACTTGGGTTCTGCAGCAGGACAATGATCCAAAACACACCAGCAAGTCCACCTCTGAATGGCTGAAGAAAAACAAAATGAAGACTTTGGAGTGGCCTAGTCAAAGTCCTGACCTGAATCCTATTGAGATGCTGTGGCATGACCTTAAAAAGGCGGTTCATGCTCAAATCCTCCAATGTGGCTGAATAACAATAATTCTGCAAAGATGAGTGGGCCAAAATTCCTCCACAGCGCTGTAAGAGACTCATTGCAAGTTATCGGAAACGCTTGATTGCAGTTGTTGCTGCTATGGGTGGCCCAACCAGTTATTAGGTTTAGGGGGCAATCACTTTTTCACACAGGGCCATGTAGGTTTGGATTTTTTTTCCTCTCTTAATCATTTAAAAACTGCATTTTGTGTTTACTTGTGTTGTCTTTGACTAATTTAAATTTGTTTGATCTGAAACATTTAAGTGTGACAAACATGCAAAAAATAAAAAAAATAATAATCAGGAAGGGGGGCAAACACTTTTTCACACCACTGTAACTGCGTAGCTCTCTAGGTAAGTGCTGTGGTGATTTTCCTGTGTACTTCAAACGCTCTGAAAGCAGTGCGTTGCGGATTTATTTATTGACAGTGCAGCTGATGCCAGTTCTTCTTGAGGTTCGGAGGCTTTAGTGGTTTGTAATTCTATTAGCGCCAGCTGAGCAGACAAAGCCTTTGGGGCCTTGTACAGTAATGGTGAGAGCGAGAGTTTCAGTGTTCCCTTCTCAAGATGATGCTTGGACTAACACTGCCCTTTGTATAACATACAATTCTGTGCCCAATTCTGCATTCTTCAATTTGTGTCAGATGTGCCTCTACTGGGTGGTTGTCTTATGAAATATGTGTTCTCTTTATTTTTGTCAATAAATATCCTGACCACTTACTTTCAGTTAGCTGCCAGTTTATTGACCTCCAAAGCTTCCTCGTGTGCGCACTTCCTGATGTAAAATGTAAAGCAGCATCATTTGCACACTATTCCAGTGTTGTTCAGTGAAGTTCTTATCTATTAAAAATCCCTTTTCCCCCTTCACAGGGAAGTGGACAAAGTCCTGGCTGGTCTGGAGATTTTGTCTAAAGTGTTTGACCAGCAGAGTGCAGTCATGGTGTCCCGGATGATTCCGCAGGTAGAATCGCCGCATGAGCTCATTTGCGAGCCTGCGTGCGTGCGTGCGTGTGTGTGTGTGTGTGTCTGTGTGTGTGTGCAGTCTTGTGCATATGAGTGTGTGTTCAAACACCGTGCAGTTAGCAGGATTTCCTTTCCCCCGCACTTGTTTACAGAAAGCGCTCATCTGATAACGCCGTTCCTCACCACCCTCACCTTTAGCCTCAACGCTCTCAGCCCCCTGCGGCTTCTCCTCCAGAGTATTTTAGGAAATATGAAGTGAAAACAGCGCCCTTCCTGAGTTTCCCATGGCAACACATTTCACAGCCTTGCCGGCCTCTAGTCCAGCTGTCTTCAGGAATCCAGGATTTTCTGTTGTTTTAGACGCAGAACTGCCCTTTTGCATTCCTTGTGACCCTTGTTGCTTGCGAAGTGTGTGTGTGTGTGTGTGTGTGTGTGTGTTCATATCACTTGCGCATGAAAATCTGGTTGGGGGAGTACTTCTGATTGTGGGGTTGTAAGCACAGCTGATACACCAGTCTTGGGTAACCTTGGATTTTGCTATGGGAAAAATGAATGGTAAATGAAATGAATTTCTTCTGGAACCTGTCAGACCTCCGTACTCTATACTCTGTACATGTATGTGCAGAGCACTCCCCTGCAGTGTTGTGTGATGATCAGTCAGAGTGAGCTCCTCCCCCTCTCTCCTCCAGTCAGCGAATCAGGGTGGAGACCAGGAGCTGGAACACCTGGTGACCAAGCTGGCCATCCTGAAGGACCTGCTGTCCTCCATCGAGAAGAAGGTGAGCCAAGGCTGTACACCGGCATCGACTGAATAAAAACACTAAGAGAGGCTAAAAATGTAGACTCCTTACCATGATGACGGGGAGGCTGACTGGTCATTGGGGAGGTTAGTGGTGATTGGGGTTGGTTGGTGGTGATTTGGAGGCAGTGGGGGTGGTTAGTGGTGATTGGGGTTGGTTGGTGGTGATTTGGAGGCAGTGGGGGTGGTTAGTGGTGATTGGGGTTGGTTGGTGGTGATTTGGAGGCAGTGGGGGTGGTTAGTGGTGATTGGGGTTGGTTGACCCAGGCTCTGCATGTGGCAACAGGCCCTGCTCTATGGCCAGGCGTGAGCTGGCTTTGGGCAGTATGCGGCCCTCTGCAATGCTAAGCATCCCGGGGGTGTGCGCAGAGGGGGATGTGGTGGGAAAGGCATGCTGTGAATTAGGAAGCCAGGGAGAGAAATGAGAGGGAATTCCACCATCTGAGATTTGGGAGAGCTTCCAGTGATGTGATAATGTTTTCATGTCTTCATGTTTTTCTGGGGAAAAATAACAAATACAAGCATCATCTTAATTGGCAGGTTGAACTGTTTTTATTCGGTTTTTATTTGATTTTATAAAAACAACCCCAATGAAGTGGATCTCTTATGCCTTGCTAAATATTATAATACCAGTGATAACACAAGCATCAACCAAACCGGTATCCTTCAATGCAAACTATAATCAATATACAGTATTATGGGTGTGTATGAATTTGTACTTTGGTTCTTGGTTACTGTCTGTAGTTAACGTGCACTGATGCTAACCACTACAAGTTAGTCTACCGTTGATCCATTAAAAGCTTCTATTCATAGCTACTACCAAAGTCCGGTGTCAAGCAATTGCACCGTCTCTGATTTCATTGGGTGGGGGACAACATGTTTACCATTTGCTCTTTCCTTCTCTCTCTCCCTCTCTCTCCCTCTCTGCCCTTGCCCTTGCCTAGGCTCTGAAGGCTGTTCAGGACATGAGCTCCTCCTCTCCCTCCATCCCACCTCAAGTCTCCATGCGGCACAGCAAGGCCATTCCCGTGCAGGCCTTCGAGGTAGGTCCCGCCTCATCGGCTGGGCTTTCCCCATCTCCAGAGCTCCGGCTCCCCACCTGCCGACTGCCGTGCGGCACCCTTTCCAGTGTGGATGCCGATTATGAGCGCGGTTCATGTAACAGAAAAACACCTGGACCTGCATCAGGTGAAATTTCGGCACTTGCAGGTTGGGAACAAGCCCGCCTCATCGCTTCTCTGAGTGTCCGTGCCGTGTTGTGGCCGCCTCACCGCTTCTCTGAGTGTCCGTGCTGTTTTTAGTCGTTTCCGTTTTGCGATAAATAAAAGGCAGTGATTGTGTGGCGGGAGATGGCTAGCCTCAGGGTGAGGGCAGGGAGGCGTCTTCCTCATCTGAAACGCCACTTCCTCATTCCAGCTCCCACGGCTGACCGCTGCCTGGCTCCGTCAGTCACGCACAGTGTGAGAAACGGGTCTCCGCAGGCCCAGGGCTGAGCTAACTTCCTGGAAAGATCGCTCAGTTCAGCTCAGCACTCTAGGGTCTCCCTGTCTCCCCCTGCTGGAGGAGCTCGGCTGTGCAACAAGTTCCATTCTGGGCAGGGTGGGCAATAATTTGAGGAAGAATGTGGCAAAACATAATAATAATAAAAATAATAAATAAAAATCATCAAAACGGCAAGGTCTATCCAGTCTGCAACTGGACAGGAAACTATCCATGTAGTTCTATTAATGGCTTTTATAGAAACCTATTAAGTTGCGTGTACTCTCCCCACACCTGCATGCTGCTGTTCCGTGCAGGTGAAGCTGGACGTGTACCTCGCTGACCTCACCAAAATCGGCAAGTCCCAGAAGCACACGCTGAGCGTGGACGTGGAGGGGGGCAAGCTGGTGGTGATGAAGAAGCTGAACGCTCAGGAAGACTGGAACACCTTCACACACGACAAGAGTGAGTCAGCGAGGGGCGATGTGCCGTGGAGACTGACCTGAGACACTCAGGGCCGGCTGGGTTTGGAATGGCAGGGGTCCAGGTCTTCATATCGTTTGCAACATTTTTCCAATACATGTCCGTGCCTCTATGTGTCCATGCAGCATGTCTTTACAGTGTTTTTAACAGTGATGAAACTAACACATCGCTGAGGGAAAACCTGCTCTGCATTCCTGATTGTAGTTCGGCAGCTGATCAAGTCGCAGCGTGTGCCAAACAAGCTGGGCATTGTGTTTGAGAAGGAAAAGGATAAAAGCCAGAGGAAGGATTTCATCTTTGCCAGCGCTAAAGTGAGCACACGTACCTGTGTAACTGAGTGTGAGAGAATAAACGTACCAATTTACAAGCACGCACACACGCATACACACACACATACTGTAGTGATTTTGGTCTGCTGTTCTAATCTTTCTCTCATCTCCCAGAAAAGGGAGGCCTTTTGCCAGCTGCTCCAGCTGATGAAGAACAAACATTCCCAGCAGGATGAGCCGGACATGATCTCCATATTCATCGGGACCTGGAACATGGGTGAGCGCCCCTGTCCCTCACTGCTCTGCTCCCGCTCCAGACCTGGTGCCCTCACTGGACAGATGCAATGAGCTAATGTTTCGGTTGTTCTTTACTGAATATATGAAGAACCTTTACACAACATTAGAGCAAAATTGGAGCAGTCAACTCCCTCACCTCTGGTTGATTTTTCACAGAATGACCCAGTAGTTTCAGCTTCAGTAGTCACAGTGAGTTTCCGTCATCTGCACATCAGTTTAAGAGTAAGAGCTTCACATTAAAAGTGTGGGTGCGAGAGAGGAAGGAAGAGAGATCGACTTACAATTGTATGTTACTGTTAATGTGACTCAAATTATTAATACATTTCGATAAAAATGCCCTTAGACAGCTGTACTGTGTGTGAGTGCAGCTGAGACTTTCCCCAGCAGTGCGTTTTCAGTGAAAGTGGTGTGACGCTGATGTGGCAGTTGGCTTAAGGAACGTTGTCTCCTCGTGTCTCCAGGCAGCGTTCCTGCCCCTGCCGCCCCCAAGGCCATGAGCTCGTGGATCCTCTCCCGCGGGCTGGGGAAGACTCTGGACGAGACCACCGTCACCATCCCCCACGACATCTACGTGTTCGGCACGCAGGAGAACTCCGTCTGCGACAAGGAGTGGGGGGAGGTCCTGCGGGGGGCGCTCAAGGACTGCACGGATCTGGACTTCAAACTGGTGAGAGAGGGAGTGTGGAAGCTGGAACGCCAGGGGAAAGATTAAGGCTTGAAAACCTGGTGTTGGACTCGTGAGGACAGAGGGGATGGGAAAGAGGTGGGAGAGCAGAAATCTAGACTTGAGGGGGCTGGTTTGATGGCACAGGCCTAGAATTCATTCATAAGCTTGAAAAGGAGGAATAGAGAGAGAGAGACGGATGGGGACAGGAGGGTGGAAAGTGTGGCTCTCTGGATTGGTGGGAGTGAGAGAGGCAGCTGGAGGGTACAGGAGGGGGGGAGTTGGGAGGGTGTGAATAAATAGGGTTTAAGGTGGGAGAGTAATGAAACAAGACAGCTGAGGAGAGGAAGTATGCACTAGATCTTTTAGTATTATATTCCAGTAGTCTATTGTATTGGTTTTATTGCATTTCCACATTAAACCCCTTCACAAAGAAGCCAGAGGAAAGACCTTTCAGTGACTTTCTGTGAGTTTCCGTCTGGTGTTTACTCCGGTCTCTAACCTGCCTTCCCAGATTGCCACGCAGACGCTGTGGAACATCAAAATCGCTGTCCTGGTGAAACCGGAACACGAAAACCGGATCAGCCATGTGGGCATGTCCAGTGTGAAGACCGGAATCGCAAACACACTGGGTAAGACAAGTTGCACAAGATTGATAACTGAATCCTTATCAGCCAGGTGGGAAAGCAAATGGGTCAGAGTTCTTTCCTTTAACCTTTATGGGGACGTGTATATACTTTCTCCGAGGTAATTGGTCCACATTTCCACTCCCACTAGAGCAATGCAGACAGTTTGGACTGTGGTTTCAATGCACCGCTTTTGTCTAACACTGAAATGAATCCTCCGGACCAACCACATCATTTACCAACTACCTTTTTCTTTTTCAGCAATGGTGTTGTTTAGGATATGAATAGTGATATTAGTGGACATTTTTTGTGATGGTGCCAGTTCATAATAAAGTATAGCTGAATGCTGCTGGTCAGCACAGCATGTGGAAAAACCAGTTTCCTCTTCTTGATTTCTCTTCCACCTCAGGTCACCGCTTTTTCAGCTTAAGTTGTACGGGCTGTTATTGTCTGCTGCATCTCAACACTGGCCTCTCCCACCTTTCCCCATTTCCCTAGGCAACAAAGGCGCCGTGGGTGTCTCCTTCATGTTCAACGGCACATCGTTTGGGTTCGTCAACTGCCACCTCACATCAGGCAGCGAGAAGATTGGCAGGTAGCTACTCCTATCCAGTGTCTCCAGCGTGTAGGGGTCCCCAACCCTCGACATGGAGAGCTGGTTTCTGTTGCTGCCCAACATTTCATCTGTCAAATCGAAGCAGATTAGTTAGCTGTTCGCCTGGTTTCTTAGTTCCTGAATTGTTTGCTGATTTTTAGGTTAAAACGGAAACACACTGACCTCGTGGCTCTTCAGTTCTAGACTTCAGGGAGCCCGTAGTTTCGATATGAAACGCAACTCTCGTACCCACAGAACAAACTTAGAGATGATGCAGTGTGCTCTACCCTACCCCATCCCTCTGCTCTATCCCCACAGGCGGAACCAGAACTACCTGGACATTCTGCGACTGCTCTCTCTGGGAGACAAGCAGCTGAGCTCCTTTGACATCTCCCTGAGATTCACCAACCTCTTCTGGTTCGGAGACCTCAACTACCGCCTGGACATGGACATCCAGGTGCTCCTCATTCTCCTGCTCAGCACCAGCTCATTTGTGCTGCAGGACTCAATGATTGGCCAATGTTTGCACTGATCATACTATGATAATGCCCATTCTGTATGTGGTGTGTGTACAGTGTATGGGGCTCTGTTAGTTAAAGCCAACTATTGAAAACGCAGTGGACTGACCAGTTGTTCACAAGGGCAAATTATAACAATTTTTAGTGCCATTACTAGTGGACATGAATTGATGCAACTATGCAATTAAGCTTTCTCCTTTTAATGGCTTACAAGTTCATTGGATTTGAACATTTCCCTGAACCCCATAAAGTACACATCTTTGGTACGTTTTGTGCTCCTGGGATCTCTTATTTGCTCATGAATGCTCAGTGAATGTTCAAGATTTTACCTGTTGAATAATGTGTTCCAGTCACTTCTGACTGTTCGAACACATTGAGTTATTTGATGTAATGGAGCAGAACACACTTTCTCTCTGCTGCCCCCTCTCTGTAAACAGTGGTATGGTTCAGTTCTGCTCACACTCTCTCCTTTCACAGGAGATCTTGAACTACATCAACAGGAAAGAGTTTGAGCCTCTGCTCAAAGTGGATCAGCTCAATCTGGAAAGGGAGAAGAACAAGGTCTTCCTCCGTTTCGGTGCGGCCATTTTGTTTCTCCTCTTCCCCCCAACTGATAAGCACCCACTTAAACTTGCTGTGATCATATTAATGAGTCATTTGCATGTGAAGAGATTTCCCACACTCTACTCTGAAGGCTGTGCCAGGGCTTTTGTTTCAGGGTCTATAGTTTGCATGGCTTGCTTAGTTGCTTTTTTAAGTGCGTTATCTAACACATGATGAGAGTTTTCCTCTCTGCGATTGTTTAGCTGAAGAGGAAATCTCTTATCCCCCCACCTACCGCTATGAGAGAGGGTCCCGGGACATGTACGTGTGGCAGAAACCAAAGCCGACAGGGGTATGTTTGGATGGTGTGAAGTGCTCATAATGCACTCGCAAAAGTTCTTGGTTTTCCCCTTCATTGAATATTAAATTACATCTCTAATTAGCCTTACCAGTTGGGAGGGCGAAATAATGTTACGAATGCAGAGGTGAGAATTGGGTGTTTTCACACAACTGTCGTCTCTGCTTGTACTCAGATGCGGACCAATGTTCCTTCATGGTGTGACCGTATTTTGTGGAAGTCTTACCCCGAGACGCATATAGTCTGCAACTCCTATGGTATGAACCTGGTCTTGTCTATTTCTTTCTGTGGAAAAAAAGATTTGTAGTTCTGTGTAGACAGTGCCAGTGCATTTAAATGTTTTTACTATCAAAAGAGGTAACCATGAGGAGCTACAGTATCAGGCCAGTTTTAATAATACTCTGGATGTAGGGATGTGAAACATCTTTCTGTTGCCTGTGCCATCAGGAAAGGCATTCCATATTAACAGAAAATTAACATCACACACACAAACATGTTTTGTTAAAGATTGTGATCATTTTTGTTGCTTTAGGATGTACAGATGACATAGTTACCAGTGACCACTCTCCCGTGTTCGCAACGTTCGAGGTCGGAGTGACGTCGCAGTTCGTCTCCAAAAAAGGTTTGATGCCAAAAAATCAAAACAACACTGAACAGAGGCTGAATTATTTTCAGACTCTGGGCCGAACTTTACGATGGAACTTTTGTTCAGGCCACTGTACGCAGTTTACATTTAAATGTGGGGCAGCCTGTAGCCTAGTGGCTAAGGTAAGGGACTGGGCCCCAGAAAGTTGCCGGTTCAAGCCCCAGTGTAGCTACGATAATATCAACACAGCTGTTGGGCCCTTGAGCATGGCACTTAACCCTGCATTGCTCCAGGGGGGATTGAATTAGTTCACTTTCAGGTTCTTGTTTTCAGAAATCTAACGTCTAATTTGAGAAATAAACCAGCATTTTTCAGGCCACAACCTTTGTTTCCAGGCTTCTGCCCTTCACTGCTGTTGTTCTATAGGTGTGTGTTACCTGGTCCGACTCCTCTCTTTCTCTCTGCCTTGTGTGCCAGGGCTGCCCAAGTCTTCAGAGCAGGCCTACATCGAGTTTGAGAGCATTGAAGCCATCGTGAAGACTGCCAGTAGGACCAAGTTCTTCATTGAGTTCTACTCCACCTGTCTGGAAGGTGTGTGCTATAAGGGAGGAGTCCTAGGACTGTGTGGGGGGGGGGGGGGGGGTCAGTGAAGAGGTCCATCGCACATTGTAACGTGATTGGCTTTTAAAGCATCCCGTCTCCCTGACCAATCCCACTGCAGAATACAAGAAGAGCTATGAGAACGACAGCCAGAGCAGCGACAACATCAACTTCCTGCGGGTGGGCTGGACGTCGAAGCAGCTGACCACGCTCAAGCCCATCCTGTCCGACATCGAGTACCTTCAGGACCAGCACCTGCTCCTCACCGTCAAGTCCCTGGATGGATACGAGTCCTACGGTACAGTGGGACCCCTGCTCCAAAGCCTGTGTGTGCCACCTCCTGGTGCCCAGGCCATCGCATAACACCCTCCTCTGGTCTTTGAATAGTCATGCCCAAAGCTGGTCCCATGACTAATTATGCTGAAATACAAATATTAACCTGTATATTCAGCCATTTTATAGATTGATAATTAGATACTAACCCACTTTGACAGGATACTCTAAACAAACATTTGCAGTAAATAAGCGATTGTGCGTGTGTGTATGAGTCTGAGATGCCTAGAGGATGTGCTAAAGAGGGATGTGGTCCTCCAGGGGAGTGTGTCCTGGCCCTGAAGTCCATGATTGGCAGCACGGCCCAGCAGTTCCACACATACCTGTCTCACCGGGGGGAGGAGACGGGCAACATCCGCGGCTCCATGAAGGTCCGTGTGCCCTCCGAGAGGATGGGGACCCGGGAGAGACTCTACGGTATGTGCTTGTGTGTGTGTGCGCGCGCATGTGTGTACACAGTGTTACCTGAGCTACACTGCTGATGTGATGTACAGAGGTCTTTGTCTGATGCACAACCTAAGTATGGAATGTGATGTGTTCTGCTCCACCCCTTGGCTGATGTTCTGCTCTGTGTTTTGATTGGTCCACAGAATGGATCAGTGTGGACAAAGATGAGACGGGCGGCCCGAAGGGTCGAACTACGATACCGCTGCGGACGGGCCATGAATATGTCAAGTGGGTACCTCTGACTCTCAGCCACAACTGGCACACCCTGTTAATAACCCCGTAACGCGCTTATGAACCTCATGGGAGAATTCTGTCATCTGAGGGATTGGGCGTTGGGGTAAAGTGAGTAAATGTGAAGGTAAGGACGTCTGATGGCCTGAGTGAGATGAAATGTGCTCTAACTCCCGTTCCAGACCCACAGTGACCCGTAAGCCTCCGCTGGCCGAGGTGGGGAAGGTGTCTGAGGATGGCGAGAAGAATCCCTCCCACACCACGGGGGGACGTCCCGGCTTCCCCCTACCCACCACCCCCAAAGAGGAGGGCACGCAGGCCAGGTACGAGGGGTCGCAGGCCAGGTACAAGGGCACGCAGGCCAGGTACGAGGGAGGGCAGCCAGGTACGAGGGGTCGCAGGCCAGGTACGAGGGAGGGCAGCCAGGTACGAGGGAGGGCTGGCCAGGTACGAGGGCACGCAGGCCAGGTACAAGGGAGGGCGGGCCAGGTACGAGGGGTCGCAGGCCAGGTACGAGGGAGGGCGGGCCAGGTACGAGGGGTCGCAGGCCAGGTACATGGGCGGACCAGCGTGTCTCCGGATGGAGCCTGGCTCATTTCGGCCGTCTGTGTTCCAGGGTGAAGCAGGACTCTGCAGAGGACCCCTCCAGCTGCAAGAACAGCTACAACAACCCAGCCTACTACATCCTGGAGGGCGTGCCCAACCAATCGGCCGCCCTGGCCTCCGAGCTGCTGCCCGGCTCCGCCCTCCCGCCCATGGCGACCAAAGCGGGGAGCGCAGCGAGCAAGAGCAAGCCCCCCTCAGGCAGCTCTGCCCCCCAGCGCAGGCACACGGCCGGACGCCCCGCTCGCCCCGCCAGCGAGGAGGGGTCCTCGGAGGAAGACGGGACCCCCGGGACACACGCCGCCACCCTCAACCGCCCGCCCCCCGACTTCCCGCCGCCTCCGCTCCCCAAGGGCGCCGTGGAGATGACCGAGAACCCCTTCTACACCTCCGGCAAGGACGTCAAGTCCCGCGGCCTCTACCCCGACCTGGCCGAAGTCAAGATCCCGGCCAAGCCCCTGGACTCCCCCGGGGCCCTCCCTCCGGCCTCAGGCGGGGCGGGGCGGGGCGCGGCGGGCAGGCCCTTCTGCCTGGAGCCCCCTCCCGCCCTCAACGCTGCCCCCTTCAGGCGAGCAGGTGGCAGCTCCGGGCTGGATGACCAGTCCTGCTCCGTGCTGCAGATGGCACGCACTCTGAGCGAGGTGGAGTACCAGCCGGGGCGTGACAGGAACCCCCCCGTCCCGCACAAGGGCATGGGCGCCCCCCACCTGCGGGGGCTGGGACTGCCGGACGCCTGCCGCACCTTCCCCCCCCGCTCCATCCAGGAGAGCATCGCTGAAGACCTGCCCGAGGAGGTGAGGGGGCCCAACACTGTGTACGCTCTGCAGTGTCACTGAGTCTGCTCTGCTCAACTCTGTACACACACACTGCAGTGTCACTGAGTCTGCTCTACCCAACACTGTACACCCACACTGCAGTGTCACTGAGTCTGCTCTGCTCAACACTGTACACACACACACACACACTGCAGTGTCACTGAGTCTGCTCTGCCCAACACTGTACACACACACTGCAGTGTCACTGAGTCTGCTCTGTACTGCCTGTGTGTCTGAGTGAATCCCAGCTCCTAGAGCTCTACCACCCTGCAGGTTCTCATTTCTATCCTAATTTGGCATACCCAGTTCTACTAATTGGCAGTGCGGCAAGCTTTGTAGCTGGCTGAGGTGAGCTTTGAACTATGTGCTGGCGGCTAAGGTGAGCTGTGGGCTGGGCCCTGGCTGAGCTGTGTTTCTGTGTCTTTGTGCTGAGAGTGTCTCTGTCCTGAGCTGTGTTTCTGTGTCTCTGTCCTGAGAGTGCCTCTGTGTCTCTGTGCTGAGCGTGCCTCTGTGCTGAGCCGTGTCTCTGTCTCTGTGCTGAACTGTGTCTGTGTCTCTGTGCTGAGCATGTCTCTGTGCTGAGCCGTGTCTCTGTCTCTGTGCTGAACTGTGTCTGTGTCTCTGTGCTGAGCATGTCTCTGTGCTGAGCCGTGTCTCTGTCTCTGTGCTGAGCCGTGTCTCTGTCTCTGTGCTGAGCCGTGTCTCTGTCTCTGTGCTGAGCGTGTCTCTGTGTCTGTTGTAGGGTCCTTCACATAGGGCACCAAATTATGTAGGGTCCTCGCACGGGCCACCAAATAACGTAGGGATTTTATTCTCTACGAAACCGGGGCGCCACTTAATGCTATGTAGCAGTATAACTGCAAAAAGTAATCAGTCTCATAAAATTACTCTTATCAGAAATATCTAACCACAAATGTAGTATTTTAATTAATAATTAAACACTATTAATTAATAATGAAAATAACCAATATTAATGATTAAACATACCGATAACCTGAAGGTTGGAAGTTCTTCGAAAGTCGGCTCTCATGTCTATGTGACGCCAAAACAGACACCGGGTTTAATAAAATATATTTATTAAACAAACATACAAACACAGAACAGATAAACTAACGGGAAGTTAGTAGGGTAAATTCGTATGGTGTTTGTGTGTGTGTGTGCGCGCAAAGTAAAGTGGGTGTGTTAGTTATTGTTAGCTGTGAGAAGACTACTTGTGTAGCCTACTCTATATATGCGCAAGAGACGGCGAATCAATTCACGTACCTATATATATATATATATATATATATATATATATATATATATATATATATCGCTAACAAAATACATTCCAATGATAAGACGGCAAATACAGATTCACAAAAACACATTTAAGACTAAACTAAACTATACCTGAATGTTTGTTGTCTTACTGAGTCCATACGCATTGCTGGATCCAAAAGACGTGCAGCGGTGGCGATGGTAATGTGAGTGTACTGGAGAGATGCGCAGGCTGGGGTGTTCCCGTCTTAGCCGCGCGTTGTCGTCCGGTCCGCTCGGTTGCTGGAAGGATGTTCGCTGGTCCCTTTTATGGGTGGAAAAGTTTGTTGGCTCCCGCCATTATGGGATTGGCTGAACCAAGCTAGACGTCATGCGGGGTGGACGTCGCGGAATTGTCCTGTGGGATTGTGGGAGTTGTGGTTCCTACATTGTGCTGAGCTGTGTCTCTGTGCTGAGCGTGTCTCTGTCTCTGTGCTGAGCGTGTCTCTGTCTCTGTGCTGAGCGTGTCTCTGTCAATGTGCTGAGCATGTCAATGTGCTGAGCATGTCTCTGTGCTGAGCATGTCTCTGTGTCTCTGTGCACAGCTGTGTCTCTGTACTGAGTGTGTCTCTGTGTCTGTGTTGAGCTGTGTCTCTGTGTTTTTGTGCTGAGCTGTGTCTCTGCGCTGAGCGTGTCTGTGTCTCTGTGCTGAGCGTGTCTCTGTGTCTGTGTTGAGCTGTGTCTCTGTGTTTTTGTGCTGAGCTGTGTCTCTGCGCTGAGCGTGTCTGTGTCTCTGTGCTGAGCGTGTCTCTGTACTGAGTGTGTCTCTGTGTCTGTGTTGAGCTGTGTCTCTGTGTCTTTGTGCTGAGCTGTGTCTCTGTGCTGAGTGTGTCTCTGTGTCTGTGTTGAGCTGTGTCTCTGTGTCTCTGTACTGAGTGTGTCTCTGTGCTGAGCGTGTCTGTGTCTCTGTGCTGAGCGTGTCTCTGTGTCTCTGTGCTGAGCGTGTCTGTGTCTGTGTTGAGCTGTGTCTCTGTGTCTTTGTGCTGAGCTGTGTCTCTGTGCTGAGTGTGTCTCTGTGTCTGTGTTGAGCTGTGTCTCTGTGTCTTTGTGCTGAGCGTGTCTGTGTCTCTGTGCTGAGCGTGTCTGTGTCTCTGTGCTGAGCGTGTCTCTGTGTCTCTGTGCTGAGCGTATCTCTGTGTCTCTGTACTGAGTGTGTCTCTGTGCTGAGCGTGTCTGTGTCTCTGTGCTGAGCGTGTCTGTGTCTCTGTACTGAGTGTGTCTCTGTGCTGAGCGTGTCTCTGTGTCTCTGCGTCCTCAGGGCCTGTGGCAGGCGGGCAGCAGCAGCTCCAGCCTGTCGGTGGAGTCGAGCGTGGGCGAGTGGCTGCAGAGGCTGGGGCTGGAGCGCTACGAGGAGGGGCTGCTGCACAACGGCTGGGACGACCTGGAGTTCCTGAGGTGAGCCGGCCCTGCAGGACCGCCGCAATAAGAGCTTCATCTTTAAGAGCGCGCCGCCAAGCCGGCCTCCTGTCACCTCACATCCCTCCCTTTATGTCAGCCGTCTTTACTGCGCAATAATATTTAACAGCTCCGCCGTCGGCGTTTTTGGGCCGGGCCGTTATGAGCTCAGCCAAGACGGCGATATGAAGGAGAGCAGACACAGAGGGGGTCAGCCGAGACGTGTCAGGGCTCCGTTTCCCTGCGTGAGAGGGGGGTCGGGCGGGCGCGGATCACCCTCCATTTCCCCTCTTCTTCTCTCCGTCCTCCACAGCGACATCACCGAGGAGGACCTGGAGGAGGCGGGGGTTCTGGACCCGGCCCACAAGCAGATCCTGCTGGAGAGCCTGAAGCAGCAGCAGAAGTGAGCCGGTCCCGTCCGCACCTCGCGGGAATTGCACTGTAGTTTTTCTTCAAAAGCCTTTTTTTTTCTTTTTTTTTTTTCTTTTTTTAAAGCTTTTTAAGTTCCTCATCCATTACTGTTGTTATAATTATAATTATCATCGTTATTTAATACGAGAACTCCTCCACTGCAGTGCTCTCTGACGGACAGCCCTTATGTTCCACGGCTTGGCAGCAGGACGTGACATCATCAGGCTGCGTCCGGGGGGGACCGTCTCCAGACGCAGCCTGGATTACATTCCTTGCCTTACCTCGGGCAGGTGACTCACTCCTTTATTCTAACTTCGCTTTATTTTTATTTCTGTTTTTTTAACATTATATTGCATGTAACATGTGGCAAAGGGGAAAGGGAAGGGTGTTAACCAAATCCGCACTGACCGCTCACAGATTGAGAGCCTGACATTGAGTGTGTGTTCGTCTGTTCGTCCAGGTGTCTCACACCTGCTCCGCTGAGTGTGTTATGACTGAAATTGTGTGTTATTATTTTCAGCTCAGTTGAAACGGTTGATTGCTCAAGTGTCATACCCCATTTCACCTCCTACTCTTCCAGACTAGGGAAGGAAGGGTTTTGTATGTTGAAAGCACTCCTACCTTGTCCCTGTGTCCATTTCAATGAATATGTAGAAAACATGACTTTTCTACTGAAGTTGTCATTTCCTGTCCATTTGCTGTACAGTCTGAAATGTGTCAGTCCGTGGAACGCCAGCTTGTTTATGCATCTCACCACCAGGTGGTGCTATTGCCTCGAATAATCAGCCAGCGGGAGTAACGCTTGTTCTCTGCAATACTGTCGAACTGTTTTGATGCACCTGAATGGGGACACTGCAAAGATGCACAATATTACACACGCAGAAAAAGATTTGTCCTCACAATGACAGATAGGTGTGTGTATTTATTTTTCTGAGACGTTAACTACAATCACCACCGAGTCGATCCAGAGCAGCTTCAATCATGTAACGATTGGAACAGAAGAGAAAGTGCTGTGCCCTGTGTGAGTGCTCGTCTGTGATGGAAAATCAGGACAGGATACTGACGTGATGTAATCACCGCCTCCTCATTCCGGCTCTTTCTGAGAGACCCGCGCCGGACGCTGAACCTGGCTCTCCGAGACCAGGGGCACAAACGGACGGAGACCTGTCTGCATGTGTTCTGACTCCACGTGCCGTACCTGCCTGGTCCCCTCTGCACTCCTGCGAAGGTGTCGCTCCCTCCTCGTGCCTTGCGTTGGCGCGCACTCCTACGCGCGCACCCCCCCCCCCCCCCCCGTGCCTTCAGTGGAATAAGCTGCTCGGGCAGTCTCTGGTGCCGTTGGACCTGCCTTGAAGAACGGTTCTGTCTCCGTCAGACTGGGGCCAGGTGGCTTTCTGCTTCCCCTCCATGTTTTTCCCCATAATTCCCTATGTCTGGGAAGCCGTGGCCTTCCTCAGTGAAATCTCTTTGGATTGGTTCATCTTTGCACATTGAACCTTGTTGAGTGACGTTTGAGCAGTGCTGGTTCTGTCCACTGGCCCGGACTGGACCTTGTGATTTGCGGTTTCTTTTTGAAACGGCTGCCAAATGGGAAAGTACCCTTTTCCAGGTTATATTGACTGTTCCAGATTTTTTGATCTGTTGCACGTTTATTTTTGTAGTTCATACCTCCAGTCAGAATAATTGTACCTGTTAAAATGTTCCCATCTTTGTATGTATACATTTAACTTCTTAAAACTTCTCATGCGCATCTCAAACCTTTTCCTATGTCTGTTTAAATTCTGCCAGTTTGTCTTCTTAATGTTACATTGTATTCTTAAGTTAATATTGCTGGTCGACTCTAAGATTTTTCTTTCCCCCAAACAAATAAAAACTAATTGCTAACAGCCAATGGATGGGACTTATGGATTCCATGTTTGAATAGTGAATAATGTGTCTTAATAAAGATCTTCCTATAAGCCATTTCAGATCTGCAATAATATCAGGGAGCTCAATATAATTCATGGGAAAAGCTTCCACTAACCAAGCAGATCTATCAGAATGCAGTGCTGGTTCTTGATGGAGAAAATGAAAAATAACAAAGGAATGATTGGTTTAATATTTTATAATGTGACATATATCATACAGTACATTAGAAAAAACCTACAGTGACAAAGCATGTGAATAGCAGTTTTCCTCAACTCAGTGTGTGACCATTAGCAGCTTTTCAGAGTCCTGTGCGGCGCTTAATTAGCTCATTTGGATTATTATTATTATTTATTTTTTTACACCAATCAGAACCACTTAAACCAGGAAAATGTACATAGTTAATAGGTTAACCCATACCTCAGAGCAACACCCAGTGCAAGACTGCATTGCATTTACATGTCATTTAATGGCTTCTATAATTTACTAAACATTTGTATCGTTGACAATAGAAACTATATCATCTCATCTGTTTCTCTCTTCAAAGATCCCATTGCAGTGAAGGGGACACATGTTTATAAGTTTTATCAGATACTGTATCAACATCACACGTGTAACATAAAAATGATGTAGCAAAGTTTTGGTGGAATGTTATAATCCATGAGCATATTTTCCACCATTTGAGCCTTTGAGAAACCTGCTCACGTGAAGTAGTCCCTTCATGTACATTGTGTTGTTATGATGGTTATGAACTGTGGGAGACCTGGCTTGTACCATAAGTGCCACATAAGTAGTGTGGTATACTTTATTAATAAAGTCTTGATGGGCTTTTTTTTTTTGTCTTAATCTGGGCAGAGAAGATAACCGATATCTTTTCTGGGAAATAATATCACCAACACCCTTTCTCACAAGACACAAGGATGCACAGGATAGAGGCAGTATCTGAGAGGAAATGTTTTTATGCTCTTGCATACTAGTGCTATAAATGTGTACTTCATCCTCTAAGACTGAATATAAACACTGTGTGGACACAGTATAGAAAGGGTTACACACAGAGGAAGGGCCTTCTGGAAAGGAATGGATTGGCGCACAGGCACGAGAAACCCAGCCACCATCTTCTGTGAGCGTGAATCGCCAGAATCACCACTGTGAAGTAGAACTGCACTACCCTCATTTATATTATATTTACAAATTATTTTCATGTTACAATATTTTAAACCTATCTTTAAAAAACCAGACCGTCACTAAATGTCACACTTACTGTTACTCTTTCTTTTTTGACTTTAGTTTAATAAATTACTATATTGGATTACTATATTATTTTTGGTCACGTACAGGTATAGCTTATGAAATGAAATTGTGACGCGGTGGACCGCGCCAGGGCGTCTCCGCAGGCAGTGGTGTAAGACGGAGAGAGTGGGATGGAGGGACAGCTAGACTGGCTGACGCAGACTTTAGGCCCGGCTGACGCAGACTTTAGGCCCGGCTGCTTTCCGCCGCTACGCCAGCGGCTTCCAGCACAGCTGCTGGCGATGCCACTCTTACCTCTCGCTGTCATTTTCTTCGGGATTATTGCTTTAGAAAAATCCTCAAGTTCATAACAGTTATTACAGAACAGCATCCTCCGCTGCGAGCTAGTGGTGACTGGGGACGCTGACCCTGCTACTGCTGCTAAACAGGACAGCGGAGAAGGGCATGTTAGTGCAGCGGGTCAGAGGTGAACCAACACTCCTGTGGAAAGCCAGGAAGCAGCCACAGGCTTTAAGTGGAAAAAGGAAAGCGGTCTACTGACAGAAACTTTGATACTTAAAAAAGCAGCATCGGGTAATTGGATTTGGGGATTTTTTTTTTCCTCCAGCTCTGTATTACAAAAGGAAGTTGTGCTTGCTGGTAACAATAAGGTTTTCTCTTTCTTTTCTCAGTCCCTCTCAATACCTATTTTGTTTATTTTTCGCCAATTGAAATTCAAATTGAACTGAATGAATTTGGGGGGCGGGGGGGTCAGTCTTCCTAATCTGCAGCGTAAGTGCTGAATGAGTGTCTTGTGGTTTGTGGCTGTGTACCAAGCAGCTTCAGCCAGTATTCCCTTGGCCATTGCATCCTATTTAAAAGTAAATGAAGAGGAACTGAATGAGTTGGACTTGTTGTGTCTGCATGGTTTCTCAGCCTATTCGCTAGTTTGGTGAAATTATACAGCTTAGGTGCATGGGTGGAATGTTTCTGTGACAAACCCCTAACGCATGTACATAGGCCCATGCACGCCCACGCCTGTCACTCCGAGTCCACATGATAATAAATAAAAGGGAGTCCAGCTCAAAGGAGGCGAGTTCTAGAACAGGTTGGTCTTCAGGGCGTTGGGTTTCCGATGGAAGCTGGACAGGACCCCGGCGAAGGGCCCCGCCATACTGTCCGCGGGCTGCCAGGCCTTCAGCAGGTCGGAGCCCTGGGGCCCGGCGGGGGCCACCCCAGTGCTAGTGGGGCCGAGACCAGGCCAGCTTGGGGTCTTGAGCCCCTGGTGTACAGAGGAGGAGGAGGTGTTGACGAAGCCCGCTCCTGCAACGGACACCGGGCTGGGGCTGAGGCTGCTGCCAGGACTGCCCATGTTCCCCGAGCTGGGAAGAGACGCCGTGCTGTCCGGGGTCGGGCTGCAGGTGGACTCCTTTGACTCGTCATCTTCCGACGAGGACCTGGTCTCACCTTTCTTGGTGCTCGCGCCGCCATTGCTCCCCGTGCCGTTGTTGCCTTTAGAGTTGGCTGCGCGCTCCTGCTTTCGGAATTTGGCACGACGGTTCTGGAACCAAACCTGTTGAAGACCGTAGTTGTGAGTATTAGCAGCCATCACATTATTTTCAGTTTACCTTAAATTATTAAGTGTTTTACTATTTGCACGTTATATAAAACTTGTGGATTAATTGAGCCTTTCTTTTTTTACGTTGATCAGTATGATCCGGAATAAACCCTACATATCGTTATGACGTGGTACGGTATCCCGTTTTAACTGACAAATTGGATGGCGTAGTCTCCGTCTCTTGATCGCGCTCACCTGAACTCTGGCCTCGGTAAGGTCGATTTTAAGTGCCAACTCTTCTCTTGTGTAGATATCTGGATAATGCGTCTCCGCGAACACCCTCTCGAGCTCCTTCAGCTGAGAGCTGGTGAACGTCGTGCGTATGCGTCTCTGCTTCCGTTTCTCATTAAGCCCGGATGGGTCAGAGAAGAACTTGTAGGGAACTGAGGAGGCAATGACGATGTAAGATGTAACGCACGCCCAAATCAAACAATAAATAGCAATAAATAAAACAAAAATTGTTAGATCTACAGATTTAATTCGTAGATGATTAACACCATCACCACCACCATCGCCCCTATGTAGCCTGTGCATATCTGTGATTGAAGCCTCCAGGTAAATAGTCTTTTTTTTATTCTTCCAATGAAGACACGTTTATACTCCATAGCATAATATATAAAATGCTTTAATAGCCTACTCCAATTTCAATCGTCTTGTTTGGCTTATTAACCTGTGATCCAAACATTAACAGGAATGCATATATGTTTTTTAAACCACATGGTTATGCTTACAACCAGCTTACGTATTGCTCAATCAATTACAACAGTCTCAATCAAAAATGTGTTCTGGATTGAAGTAGCCTAAATGAACGAATTCAGGAAATTGCACCAAATCTTTCATTAGGTGTATTGGCGGTACACATTGTAAATTGCTCTTGATAAAAGCGTTAGCTAAACGCAATGTAATGTATGCCGTGTAAGTTTAAATCCATAACTTCTTCCATTTGCACGGTGTATTTTATATGTTTGTGAGGTAATGAGGAGTTGTTTCATGTTCATTAAAGTATTATTTTCATTACTTTCATGTAAAGGAAAATATTTTTTGTAATTTTCTTCCATGAGCTTATAGCCTGTAGGCAATAAATAAAAATTTCTAATAATAAAAATAACCTGAAATATGGAATATGCGAATTGTGAAATTTTTCAATGCGTAAAATCAAATGTTATCAATATGTTCAACTGAAAAGCATATTTAAATCCCATTTGTAGATTTATATGCGTGTAGGCATAGGCCACCTACATATCTGTGGATAAGCTTTCACGCGGCAAAGATAAAATCTTGATCTGATCAAGGTGTTCCCATTGACGTCTTTTATTCTGATGATGTACGATGTAGCCACATTAATAATTACACGGGGAAATATATTTTAGAATTAAATAAATACAATTAGCCTACTGTTAGAATTATAGTTAATTTAATTTGTTTTGATGAAATAAAAATAAATTAATATTAAAAAATAATGTATGAGGACCCTGATTTTTAAACAAACCGGTACATATAAAGCACAGTGTACTGGCGTTAAATGATGGCTTTGAAATGACAGTTTAGACTTTCGTGTAACGCCCAAAGTGACATCCATGCGATCAACTGTTTTGATTAGATTACTGCATAATATTACACATTTTGGATATTTCATTATATCTTGAAATCACTTGCGGATTTACCTGTCGAGTAAGACATTCTGAGACAAATGAGACATCATGCAAAGACGGTCCCGACTAGTTTTAGTTGCTAGAAGTTTGCGTTTTAAAATGACAAAACACACGCGTCTGTTACTGCTTCTTATACAGGCGACAAGTAAACCCCTTGATTAAATACTCGTAGATTGATATTTAATTGAGTAGTGTAGTAAAATTTAATTTTGTTTACCTGTGGAATACGGTGCAGGTTGGTGATCTCGAAGTGCTCCCAGCGTACAACTACCTGTACTGAGGGGAGGGCAACCTGGATTGGCACCGAAGCTGGTCCGGATAGGGTTGTATTGAAAGGTATTGGCTTGACTGCACGAGTTGAAGTCCGCATAGGCCGAGGCTTCCATTGCAGCCATGCAAGAATCGTAGGTATTCAGGTAAGAGTAATCCATTTTGTACATGGAGAAGCGGCAAGGCAAACTCTCAAGCGAGTGCTTTTCACCAGCGAAAATGAAGTCTTGAGCAAACAAAGACGAGATGAAACCGGGACATAAAAGGATAGTCCAAATTTTAATAATTGGCAAGACCTCTGATCTGATCTGCAGTATTCAGTACCGTCCAAATGGATCAAGCTATGTGTCCCTCAGCCTTTTGGTCCTGACAGCGCTTGCTCTATCTGCCTGCCTGCGTCGCAACCCCTTTTCTCTCCCGCTCAAGCATCCACGCCCCTTGCGCTCCTCTCTCTGACTGCTTCACTATCCCGAGTTCTGTTCAACAGCGCAATGCTCCGCCTGAGCGCTGTGGTGTGTTTATAATAAACTTGGCAGTCGTGGAGACAATAGCGAGGCGGTGGTCTCTTTACATGACAATATCTCCCTAGTCTATTGGGGGGCATCACTAGTGGACAGCCCCCTCCCACTTCTCATGCATTACTAATTCACGATTAACCCTTTCGTTTAAACATCTGCATGGGGCAATTTAAGTAATAATAATTATAATTAAACGTATTATCTAATATTTTATAGCTATTGGATATGTAGACTGATTCAAAAATCACATTTTCTATTTAGGCTATACGGGTACAATGATATTTTGCGTTGCGCATTTTATTTTCTGTTAAAATCTACTTAGCTAATGTCAAAATTCATTCAACGAATCACTGCTGAAATAATGCATTTTAAAACGTGATATTCGTTGAATCCCACCTGTCATAAAAGCAATGACGCCTGTAAATTGGTTTAAATTGTTGTTCTGTGTCATCGAATGTGATACTAACACATTTAATCGCCCCTCAGGCAACAACACTTTAATAGTTTAAAAAAAAGGAAAAAGCCCACCCAGTCTTTGTTTAAAAGATAGGGATCTTGTGTTATCGCTTTAGCTCGTATTTTATCCTTTTTTGTAACAACGGGTGATCTCGATGCTGAATAATAATTTTGAGATTATTTGTATATACATAGCCTAACCCCACTCATAGCCTCAAATATGCACTCATATAGACTATATGCACCCAAATAGGCTTAATATCTTTAAATTTATGTAATTATTTTAGAACATTTCATTAATTTATGAACGCAGTAGCCTAAATTGCAACTTATATCCCAGTCATGAATTTGTGGAGTTGTGGAGGCTTTATATAATAAGCCCGCGCCTATTTCGTCGAAATAACCCAATGGAATGTCCTTATTGTAAGAGAGCAGAATGTGCTGCACAGAGCTGCGACGAGTCTGTTATGCACATTAATGTTTGACAAACGAATTGTTCTAATATGATCTCTGGTCGTTAATTCGGCCTGAGTGCAAGCGGGAACGTCTGTATTTTTTAAATATCAATTAGGCTACATTAAATTATTGTTTAAAAATCAATATTTGTGGACCATCATGCTTCCACATAAATCAGTTTCATCAGAACTGGTTAAACTTCACAGTTATTCAGACACGTTCACTTTCTATGCCCTTATCCAATTGTCACGACATGAAGATCCCACAGACCTATTCAACATAAGACATTTTTAATTATTTGGAGCATAAATATGATAATTTGTAGGCAATCTTGTTTGTTTAACGACTCGAATAAACAAACATTTAGGCCTGTGTGTGTGTGTGTGTGTGTGTGTGTGCGCGCGCGCGCGCGCGCATTGAAGTTACTCTTCGGTGATTTTCACTATTTTCTAAGGACAAGTCTATATACTTATTTGTTGCCGATCCATCTTCAATTATCTGGCCGCAGCCGTTTTATTGGTTAAGCCTATAATGTAAACGTCGATTGTGATATAGGAATTACATTTTACTTTCAGTGCAGACTTATGTGACCAATAACCCAACATTTTTGAAACACTTGTTGCACCTAATAGCCTACACGGCATGTAGCCTATAAAAGAGTGCGCGCAATTGAACCATTCTATTCACAGTTAAAGTCCAAAATATGTTTCATTATATTGACTAAGCATACGCCGAATGACGCGATTTTAAAGGCTCCTTCAATACAATATGCGAAAGAATCACCATTTCACGCCTCCTGCTAATCATGTCCATCTAGTCTTAATTAAATTTGCGTCCTGCTCCACGAGCCAGTCTGGAACGTGCCAAGACTAGTTGGTTCTCTGGCGTTCATGGCGCAAAGCTCGAGGCGAAACCTTTTCTCAGTCGTGCCCTCGTGCCGATCCCACTCTATTGCTTTTCTCTCATTTTTCTTTTTTAAAAGATCTGGAACCAGTCACAGATCTGTAAAGCTTTCTGGCTGTAACCAGGTTAGACACAGGCCGCCTCCAGCAGGTTTGTCACGGTGAATTTGGATAATTCGAGAGTGAATAGCCGGCAAACCAAAGAGACCCCTTCAACCTATCAAATTCAATCCATCAACAAATAAATCATATGCATATATTATTTCACTTTATTTCCTAAATATATTGTACAGCTGACTTAACATCTACGCCGAACAACTGCTAAAGCGACACAATTTCTTTCGGATGGCAACAAGTTGTATATGCTTGGCTTTTTTGTACTAAAATCTATGTCTATATTAGGCATACATGTACGCTAATATAACAAATATTGTATTTTCTTTTATTATTATGAAAGTAGGCCTATGCTCTATTTTGAAAATTTGATTGTAAACTGGGCCAGACCACATGGTAGTAGGCTACCAGGAGTAATAAGTAACAAGTAACAAGTAGGCCTGGTTTTTGTATGGTGCATGCCATGGTTTTGTGATACTGATGGCTACATAGAACGGGATCATCTGTCATTGTTTTCGTTCAGAAAAAAATAGTTCATAACCGAAGTCTTGGAGGAATAAGATTATTTAATATTAATTCTAACTCTCGAAAGGATAATAAAGATAATCGCACCTAAACAACATATACAATTCAAACACAAATAAGGATTTTGTATATACATTAATTTTGGGCTTATAATGTATTTTATATAAATCCATACAATTCAATAAAAAGATAATAGACATACAAAAGAATACCCATAATTGGATACCCATGCTTCAAACATGTTTTTGGGTAGGCTATAGTTTTGCATTGCGTATGCTACTTTGATTGCTGGGTATAAACGGAAATATTTGTCATGGTTTAATTAACGCTTTAATAATTAATAGATACAATTTTGCTATAGTTTTCTTAAAGAAATAAAGCACCATAATGTAATAAAAATATTTTATTTGTTTGCTGGTCGAGTGGGCTACTATATAGCTTATTCTGTGAAACTGAAAATGTATTTCTTTTAAATTGGCTTTACAATCACTGTTGCTGAAAAGTGTATGGAGACTTGGGGGTTTTAATAGGCTATTTTATAAACATTTCTATATCCATTATGTCACAACTTGAATTTCTAAATTAATCCGTCCGAATTTATCCGTCGATTCATGAACGAGAATTAATGCCTATTTCAGCACCTTTGCAATGGACAGCAGCCAGGAGATTTATGAGATATTAGATTTACCGAATTCTTAGCCTTGTGTTTGACATGTGAATACATCCTTGCATAAAATGCTTTGGTTTTTGGCAGGTTTAATACAATAAAAATATTAAACAATGGTTCGCTTCTGCAGCGATGTCCAATTTGTCTTAATTTAGTGGAATAAACTGAATTTAATTGGTCATTCTAATATGCTTTGGTTTTTAAAGACAATGTGTTATATTGCAATGTATATTTTTAATTTGAAGCGCTATTTTTTAAGCGAATTTCAGTTATGTTAATCCTGATAAATGATAACCACTTTCAGAGCTATGTCTAAATTGTTCATTTGCGGTTCACATTGTTACGACAGGTCAACATACAGTTACCTTTGTGAACGATACAGATATTGTAGGCTTACTGCATCTTTTGTGGGTGTGAGCAACTATTCATATTTCCAAATTAAAGTTTTCTGTTAATAACGTTGTTTTCTGTGTGGCTTGGGCTGATTACACCCAAGTCAAGAGATTGTGGTATTCTAAATCATTCATCCAGCATTTTCTGAACGATCTGTTTTCTTGAGCGACAGTTCTACGTGTCAGCTAAACTCGTTACATCTTCCTCAGTTACCTCTATATACAGCCAGTACCCTCGGGACAGAAACCAGCTTTACCCCCCAAAATCTTTTATTTGAACCCGGGTTGTTCCTGCCTCAACCGTGCTTAGTTCCATTACCCCACCCCATCTATCCGTCACAGCACTGTTTCCTCGGTCTCATCCATCTTCCCCCGCTCCCCTACCCTACCGCTTCATTAGGGCAATCTGCATTCACAAGCGATCGGTCATAGTTCTGTCACCCCTCGTACAGCCTATGCATTTCCATCCTGGGTGTAGGAGTCGCTTGTGAGATGGACCTCTTTTTAATGGGTGGACTATCGGAAACGATTAATGTCAGACGGATTAAAAAGCGCAACAAAACTAAACCAAATTTAATTACTCCTTTGGGAGGAGTCTTCTTTTGTACATTTTTTGATGGCGAAGTAAAACATTTCCTAAGCAATAAAAGTAGTCTAGTCTACAAACATGCTAAAATGCACAATTAAGTAGGCTACTGGCAAATAAGGATAGGCTACACATTTTCAAATAGCGCGAGGTTAAACGTGGAATTATACTTCTGAATGTGAATACTTTGTTACTATGTTGTAGGTTTTTTAACCAAGGGAAGAAGACAAAGTAAAACTTACATTTTCAGTTAAAGACTCGGACCAGTCAATCCTCAGTCTGGAAAAAGCTCTCGCGACTTTCCTGCAGCCTTTATTTACACAAATACCATGAATTAGAATGGTTGCCATTAATGTTTCAGTGAATCGCCAATGAATTTGAAAGTCCAAGTTAAAACCCCATATCCTTTCAATTCCCCTGCGCGAGAGAATTAGCTGGGATTAAGGCCCATTTTCAAGACAAACACTCGGACAGCAGTGGATTTTAAAGTCTGATGATATCCCCTCTTTGAAGGGATTAGGTCATTCGTGGGTACGGTGTTCAGCACGAGTAAAGGCCGTTGCTCTTTTCGTCGAAATAGAAACATTCAAATATTCCCTGAAAACCCAGACTAGCCTAAATGCAACCGTGCTGTTGTGCTGTAGGCTATTCTGAAACCCTGTAGATGTGCAATACAAGCGATATTCAGAAGCTATTTACCGACATTTGGACTCCATCAGAACTAACCAACATATGAAAGACAGATTTCAGATAGCACAAAGAAAAATGTGAAAAATTGCCCTAATTTAGTTTCAATTAGGCTAATTAAGATGATATAAATATGATAGGCAAACATGAGTATTAAAAACAAAATCTGGGTCTTAATTTGTGTCATGGTTCTCCCATATATAGACCTATTCCTCGGATTCCATAAAAAGGTAGATCTAATGAATTGTTGGCTACATAATGTAGGCTAGCCTACTTAATATAACAACATTTTATTGTTTAAAATTAAACGCTCGGGCTCATGCCATTCTTTGTCTTTGATAAAGCCGTCTGATAAATGAGCGACTGAATACATTTCAGAAGCTTTAAAAAAAGAAACCGAAGAGCAACAGCAGTCCCGAGAGAATCTGTTTCAGGACCATTTCCACCCCCTCCTCCCAGCTGTATAACCTAAAATGCTCCAGCAGAAAAACAGCAGCTTCTCCAAACATGATAATTAGATCAGAGGATCTGGACCCACTCTTTGAAAGGCAGGTCCAACTGGCGGGGCGCTGGAGTTGTGGAAAGTTAATTGAATTAAGTTTCCTCTAAACTAATTAGGCAGCAATCTGCCACGCGAGCTGTCCCAGAGCAAGATTTGAATTAGGGAGAATGGATTTTTGTATTCTAAAAAGGGGCCGGCTATAGGAGTCTTTGGATTTCTTTTTTAACTGCAACATTTTGGTCACAAGAGCCGTAGCCTACTGTGCAGGTTTTACCTTGTTAACCGTCAGTGAAATGTCAGGTGGCAGCCTATAGCCTACTGTAAATCAAGTGTCTTGGTTTGCATTGTTGTAGTTCTACCTTAATCAATTGCAAATCAATTAAAGCAAACAAAACGGTTAAAATCATCCCTAAAATTCCATAAAACGATTTTTGTCTGGACGTTTCAAAATGAATAATTAATTCACCAAGCTATCTCCTGTGTTATTTTCAAGTAGCCTATTAAATACCACACAATTACATAGAACTCCCGTCCGCGTTACCAGGTTAATTCGCCAGGTAAAGAACGGAGCCATCGATATATATCGGCGGATAAATGAGAGCGGGCCTTGGTTTCAGAATGACAAGAGAATATCAAATATACCCTGAATGAGTTGCGATACTTTATAATGCTGAAATCTTTTTGGTCCATGGCACTATACGCAGCAATGTAATTTCACGAAGAGCAGGACACTAAGGGTTCATCGATTTCCCTTTCCCCATCCTGTGGGGCCATGTTGGGAAAATAACGGGACAGGACATTATTAAAATATGTTGTTGAAAGTACGGACAAATATGATAATGGATAATACAAACTGGGAGTATGCCTATAATAGTAATGCATATTGAAAAATATTGACTGTTTAACACTGGTAACAGTCATACTACATGCACAGCTACTTTCTGTGCTGCTGCAATGTACAGAAAATACATATCCCGAGCAGCACGGGTAGAGTGGATCAATCAGTGTAAATAATGATAAGGAGTACATTTTCACAGTGTAAGTAGGCTGGGGTATGGAAGTCATTCTCAGGATATGCACATGAACCCCATAAAACAAGACCCACAGAGAAACTTAACCTTGAAGTTAAAGAAAAAGAACGAACATTATCTGAATTAAAGTTGTATTTATTTAGTCATATTTAGTGCTTGGATGCAAATCCTTTAGCATCCGGTGACTGCCTGAAGTCTGCAACCCATAGACCATCACCAGTGGGTATCTTCCCTAGTGATGCTGTCAGGCCTGTACTGCAGCCATCTTCAGTTCCTGATTGAGTCAGTCTTGTCTTCAGCGAGTGAAACACATGTTCTGTTGGATTCAGGTCAGGTGATTGACTTGGCCAGTCAAAAACATTCAACTTTTTTGCCACAAAAAAAACTCCTGAGTTGGTTTAGTTCAGTGCTTGAGGTCATTGTCCTGCTGCAATGTTACATGCCATGGTGTTACATCCTATGAGTTTTGCGACTTTTGGATGGATCTCAGCCAATAAGATGCTTCTGTATTCTGGAGGCACTCATTCATCCTGCTGCTGCCGTCAGCAGTCATCAATGAACCCCAGTGAGCCAGTTCCAGTGGGAGCCAAACATGCCCAGGCCATAACACAGATGGGAGGCTGCTTTGGGTCATGAGCAGTTACTTTCTTTCTCAATACTTTCTGTTTTCCATCACTGGCACAGGGTAATGCTTATGTCATCTGTCCATAAGACTTTTTCTCCAGAACTTTACAGTTTTTAAAATGTACTTTTTAGCAAACCCTAACCTGGCCGTTCTGTTTTTGAGGTTTTGGCTGGTGCAGTCTTCTCGTTATGGTTTGGCACATCTATGCTTACATCCTGGTAGCTCACCAGTACATACATGCTTCCTAATGTAACAATCTGTTTATTTTGACTGAATGTCTTGTTTTCAGCCTCATGGTGGCCTATTTTACTGGCACTGACACATAATGTGGTCCTCGTGTTGAGAGATGGCAACAGACTCCAAATGCAAAACCACCTTGTATCTCTTGTTTGATTTCTTGTGCATAAACCAATAATACGAAGACACAGCGGCCAAAGAAACAGCTGACAGACTCTATATAAAAAGGGCTATAATTCCTACATTGATCACCTGATTTGGATACAAATACACACAAATTAAAGCTGACAGCCAGCAAATTAACTTTAAATTCATTGTTTTATTTCAAATCCAATGTGCAGAGCTGAAAAGTGCCAAAACGAAAATGTGCCACAGTCCCTGTGCTCAGTATATAAATAAAATCACTGTTGTCTTAAGGACATCAAAATAAAATAATGAATATTTAAAAACATATTTTTATTACAAAAACATTTTTTGTCACCCAGGAAATTTGTATTTTGTCAAAGAATAAATAAAAATAAATTCTGCCAGGTCTCAGGAGGAGATTGAGAGAAGATGCAGAGAACAATGCATGATATATAGCAAACCAATAATACACAGACAGGCAGAGAAATAGATGAAATTAATTTGTGATACAAGTACACAGTCATTTCAAACAGTCCCGGTTAATTCTAATTCTTATTGCAGTCAGATACTACTAGATTAAAAATGAACAATAAAATGCTCATATGGATGTGCAAAACTGCTGGTATGATAGTTGACATAGTGACTGGTTTATCAAATCTTGAAAACAAGTGGTCACTTCTCTCAAAACTAAAATAGTTGTGTATATAGTAGTGTATATGTGTGTGTTTGCGTGTGAGGAGGAACTACATTGTGTTACAGTTGAAAAGTGGCAGACTGTATTGTCTTAGTAAACCTCTGCCATTATTGTTGACAGCCCTTCCTAATGAATCCCCTCTCACACTTGCAATAACTTAATTCACTATTTACTTTCATTAGTGGAATGACATTTTTGAAGTAACGCAATGAGTAACATCATATGCCAACCCTTGCTCTCTCGCTGATGGTAAACAATGCATTGGGTCTCCTCTCAGGAGTGGGGTTGTTTTCAGTTTCCTTGTGCAATTCAATCACCAAAATTGCATTGAATATAAATAGTTTGACAGGCAAGGCTCTTTGGGATAACCCCCTCTTCCTCTCCTCTTCCTGCACATCTCCAGCAAGACACACACTTTTCCAAGTTGTCTTTAACCCTCATAATACTGGAAGTTGGTAAAATGACCATTACGTATGCAAGTACTGTATGGACTGTCAAGCCAAATTTCCATTTGGAGATAGTTTGTCTTAAGAAATTGCCTGGCACACTGCGCATTCTGGTTTCAAACATGTCTATCAGCGGAGTGAGCAGATCTTCTTGAGGACTGGAATGATCCAACCCTTAGAGAGTCTCCCTAGCTGGCTCAGAAATACTGTGTTAAAGACTCTTAAAGGTCTTCTCTGACGGTGTTTATTGTGACGATGGTTTATCCATCCACAGAGCTCATTTTGGTTTCCACCAATCCTCCGGAGAGTTCTGGCACAGGGCTCCCACACATTGGAAATAGAACGATTGCCCAGCAGGTTTTCTGCATTCTCAGCCTCTCATGCTTTCAGAGGGCCTAGGTTGAAGCAATTTTGATTAAACCAGCAAGGAGGACAGGCTGAATCAGATAGGGTGGTGCTGCGGTGCAGCTGGAAACAAAATATTCAGATAATGTCACCCCTCAAAACCATGGATGCTTTTCAGTTTGACCGCCACAGGCGACCAAGATAACGCTGACATGATTCAGTCAGCAACCACAAAAAATCGAGTTAAATCGGACTACAGCTGCCCCACGCCATAAACTAATTCACATAGTCCCTTTTACATTCCAAAAACATTTTAAACAAATCAAACAAATAAGTCCTTAGATTTAGATTTTTTCAGCTGTCCTATTTCAGAGGCCGGAGAGTGTTTTAAAAAATATATACATATACACATAATTAGAAAATGTAGAAACAATGTTTCAATCCCAGGGTACCGCTCTTGGTTCTATGACGTGGCCGGCAGGTATCTTCCTGCAGTGTGTATATGAGAATATGTCCCTCCCAGTTACTGAGATGCGCAGCTTATGCACGCATGCACACATTTCTGCACCGTGCTGTCTGCTGCAGTTGGTGCGTTAGCATGCCTGTGTGAGTGTGTGTGCCCGCGTGCGTGTGTGTGTGCGCGTGTGTGTATGCGTGCGTGTGTGTGTATGCGTGCGTGCGTGTGTATGCGTGCGTGCGTGCGTGCGTGCGTGTGTGTGTGTGTGTGTGTGTGTGTGTGTAGCTGGGAGGTCTGGGCAGGCTGCAGGAGGCTGGGGGAAAAGCAGCTCTTTTTGCCATGCTAATTCCTCCCCACAGGAAGACAGTGCGTTCTACATATCTATGGAATGATGCGGAGAAAGAGTGGATGTTCTTCCGCATTCCCGCCCCCTATCCCGAATCCACCCCCCAGCCCCGAACACACGTCTCACATTCCCTTCAGCATTCCTGCCTCACGCCTCGCTTTTGCCCAGCAGCAATCCCCATTCACCAAAATATTTAGACACAATGACAACACCACACCTTTGGGCCATTTCAACAATTTCTTGTACACAATGAAGTGAAATTTGCCAACTGAAATCATTTCACTTGGTGAAAGATGGTAACAGAAAATGTTAAAAAACATCTTGGCAGCACTACACATTTTTGGACAACAAAAGAAACAAACATATATCGCCCTAAATTATCTTCAGTACCTAGCAATGTGGATGGATATCCACAAATACTGGAACAACATGGAATTTATTTTTAGCATGCAAAGTGCACATATAAGTGCATGTGTATAATTATCTCTAATATTACATTATACATTGTTTACATTCTTATTATCCAAACATCTATACACAACACAAATATAGCTGTATAATTTTATAACATTTATTACTCATCTATTATTTATCCTCCAGGAACTACAGAAAATAATATATATAATCTTTAACCTCTTTCTGTATTAACGTTTGGTACTGCTGGTGAGTAGACAAAATCTACTGTGACTCCATACAACATCCAACTCTAGCTTTGGCTCCTCTAAGCATGCCAAGATGCCACTGAAATTCTACTGGGTTCTATATTCACTTCTAGATATATATTTATATCAATCTATCCAGTACTTTTCTACTGTTCCTACACACCAAAGCACGACAATCAGTATTGTGTTTCCCCAGACTCTGGTTCCATGGCATTGGAGATGGTGCATGATCTCCAGTGGTGGCACTAGCTGATGCTGAGACCTGGCAGCAGATGCTTATTGTGCTAAGATTTCAAAATGAAGTCGAGCGCTCACATTTACGGGACTCATTTTGTTTTTGCAGTGACACGGCGAAAGTGTACACCTGACTTTAGAATGTGCGTATGCGGCGTGAGAGAGAGAGTGAGGCACCCTTTCCTCAGTTTGTTGGAGCTCTCTCTCTTAGTGTAAGTGTCCTGCAGATGGGAGAGGGCTGGGGTGAGTCACAGGCTGCGGGACGCCCTCGAGCCGCAGTGAGTTCAGTGAAAGTACGCCATCTCCTCCGGGTTGAGTGGGGGCCGGATGTCCAGTTTTCGGGACGAGCTGTCGGCTCCCACGATGTCCAAGCGCAGGCTGGGGCCCCCATGGCCCTCCTGGCCCTCGGATTCAGCGCCCCCGTCCACAGAGATGCGCAGGGTGCAGCCCTTAGGGAGGAGTTCCTGCTCATACGCTGCGGCCAGCTGGTTCACCACCCGCCGCTCCACCTGTGTGGGACAGCATACACCATTCAACCAATCACACGCTTCAGCATACACCATTCAACCAATCACCAGCTTCACCACTCACTGCTCCACCTGTGTGGGACAGCATACACCATTCAACCAATCGCACGCTTCAGCATACACCATTCAGCCAATCACCAGCTTCACCACTCACCGCTCCACCTGTGTGGGACAGCATATACCAGTCAACCAATCACTTCAGCACATAAAGCTCCACATGGTCAATGGGGTCAGTCAACCAATCAGCTGGGACCGTAACCGTAAGAATCAGCCAAACAATTAGCTGTTTAGGATGCACTACTACTTCTGTGCAACATTGACAGCCAATCAGTTGCATCACAGGGACTGCTGGATCTGAAGGGGCACTGATGAACCTGCCTCATTTCTTGGGTCTGGATTGGTTGCTGATTTGGGCACACATGATGTTGTCAGTAAACCAATAATCAAGTGACCCAAAGGTCAAGCACAGGTTTAACTATGTGGCTACATAGTTAGATATATCCACCTACACTACCATGTGCCATACTGGTAAAATCAAAGAAATAATAAGAATAATGCGCTACTATGTTACTCAGAGAGGAAGTTAAGCAAGAAAATAATATAATTCTAGGAAAGAGAGAGTAAAAATAAAAATAAAAGGTAGGACTGATCCTCCCTGTCCAGCCTCCCTCTGCAGTACCTCGTGTTTGATGGAGCGAGCTCCGTAGTGCAGGTTGTAGCCCCCAGCGAGGAGGTCCAGCACAGGACTTTCCCACTGCAGCGTGATGTTGTGCCTCTGCTTAGCCTGGGATGGGGGGAAGGGATAGACCATGAGACACAGACATGCAGACGCACGCGCACACACACACACACACACACACACACACACACACACACATACACACATACACACATACACACATACGCGCACGTGCTCTTCCCACAATTCTCTGATGAACCTTACATAAATAGTGAGTGTGCGATTCATATTTCCATAAATGCTCTCAGTCTTTGTACTCTTTCAGTATACAAAGTGCATGATTACACAAGTACTGTACAGCTAAGGCTTCAGATCGATATTCAACCTCTCTGTAATACAATGTCAACGATATAAAGAATGCACTGTATGTAATTAAGAACAGTTTTATTAGACGAATCACTCTTCAATTTATAGATTTTAGCAAAATATTAGTGACCATACTTGCCTAATGCATATCATACACTTTAATTAATCATGTACCACATAGACTGTGTTCAATAAAGTATGGCCATAATGGTAGGAAAATGAAGGTCATGTATGATGATACGCAACATTAATAATCAGTACCATGGATATAAGAAAAATGGATCTTAAACACAACATTATGCAATGCATTCTTGTGAGAGGTTGGCTATTCTCTCATGTGGACGGCTCAGTAAAACTGAACTTGGATCGCTGTGGTGAAATGGCTATTCTCTTGCCCTGACAGTGCGATAGAGACAAACCCAGAGAGCAGCACACAGAGATAAGTCATCTCCTGGGCACATCAACGGCACCATGAACACACATGACCACTCCGGCACTTGTCAATGAGCTCCCAAGACAGGGCAGCCCCGCAAAAAAAAGGCAATTGCATTAATATTTAAATATTTATGAAAGCCCCAGATGTTAAGTTCTCTAATTTGATTTGGCTGTGGGAGCAGGCGATCCGTTATTGATCTGAATGTGTTCCGCGCAGCGGGCCCTAATGTCAACAGCATTCAGCACGGCCGGCACAATGGCGGAGCGCGGGGTGATCTAAACGCGCCCGTCTCTCAGTGCAGGGAGGGAGGGAGAGGAGCCCTGGACAGGGCCGTTTTCTAACAGCAACTGCATCTGCACATTTTTACTATGTGCGTCAAACATTTCTGCCTATCTGGCTGACTATTCGCTCTGCTCTCCTTTTTTCAAAACCTTCAGTCTCTCCTAAGACTAACAGCCATTACATTTCGTTGTGCCTTTTTTTATAGAATCTGTTGCATGTCTAATTCTTGTAATAACTTGTACCGATTTAAGTGCCCATCTTTTTCTCTCCCTTGAACTGTATTTGTTATCCACCTATAACCATTTATTGTCTTCTGTAGTAAAATAAAACCATGTATGTAATTTGTTGAAATCATGGATTTATACCACACATGAGAATACATGGCACTGACATGGCCTGTAATGTGCAGTGTAGTTTAACCCAGTGCAGAGATGCAGCCTAAAAGTAACTCTGGGTAAGGATGTTGCCTCAGAATCAAAAAAAGTTGCCGCGTGCCCTACCTTCTTGGCCCAAAAGTTGAGCTCCTTGCTCACCAGCTGGATGAGTTCAGAGTAACAGAAAGGCAGGAAGTAAACAATCTCGTTGATCCGTCCAAGAAACTCGTCCCTCCTGAACTGACGCTTAGAACACAGAAAAGACAGTTCCGCTTAAGTACCACTCCCCCCATCCAGTAAGGCAGCCATTTTGTGTGCTTGTACACAGCTGTACACTGAGAGGACATACCTTCAGAATGGGCCGGATTACGTCCTCCTTGAATTGTTTCGATATGGTGATTTTGTCGCTTTTCTGCACCTCATCTGCGTGGGGGAAACCCAGTGGAGACATTAACTCTGACATACAGCGGGAATACTGAGCATGAGAGTGCAAAAAATGGAATGATTTCATGCAATAATAATAGTGGGTGCAAAATCCCATTAACAATCAGTGGCAACCTTACAGAGGGACCATAAGCTTTCAGAAGCTACTGGCTAAAGAAACAGCAGCAGACATGGACAGTGAGTTCCAAAAACAGCTGCCCTGAGTGTGTGCTTGTGTGTTTATAGATGCAGTGTATACTCAAAACTAATCTTGGAGTACAGTAAAGATTACAGTAGAGTAAGAGTGCAGTAAAGATTACAGTAGAGTACAGTAAACAGCTCACCCAAGTTCTCTGCCATTCGTCTCCGGCTCTGTTCCTGCGCCTCCTGGCGGAGTTGCAGTGCATGCTGGGCGATCTCGTCGCTCGCCACATTGGACGTCATGATGAAGACGGCGTCTTTGCACTCGATGGTCTTGCCCTTCCCATCTGTGAGTCTTCCCTGTCAGATCAGATACAGTCTATCACCAATGAGGCTGCTTTCAACATTCACATAATTATGGTCTTCTCTCCGAAACGCACAAGGAACAATATCCACGGCTGCATCATATATTCACATGCAGAGATACAACTTGCATACCTGCACGCTTCTCTAGCACAAAGACAGCAACAAGTGCACCTTCAGTATCTCAAAGACAAGTTTGCCAACTGCAGGCCTTCAATTGTGAACTCAGCTGAAAGCTGCTGAATGTCAGTAAAGGTTTACGGCTCACAATAGGGACACAGACAGCGCGGTATATTTGACAGCACATTTTAAGCTGAGTTTAAGAGTCCCGGAGACAGCCCTGTCTATAAAGCTGCGTGCTGTGCTGAAACGCGCCTTCAGTCACTGTTCGTGGAGATGAGCTCCCTGACGGCCCATGATTGGTGGAGAGCCAAGGCTCTGTCTATCAGCTCCTCCAACCGCTCCCTTCACTATTGATTTTCCGTTGCCAGGGGCTTTTTAAGATCCTTACACACGCACATGCAACCTTTAGACAATGCGGTGGTGATATCAATCCTTCACGAGCAGGGTTATTGGGAGAGTGCAGCCATCTTGAGCAGAAGACTCGTTTGAAAAAACAAATGTTTTTAAAATGGGAGATGGTAATTCTGAACTAGAAGGCAAAAGCTGCCATCAAAGTTCAGCAAGCGTGTGTATGCAGTACGTAAACACGAACAGTACGCTGAATGCAGTTGTATTTTGTCCCTGAAAACTCAAGTAAAAAATGTTAGTATAAGCTACACCATTATGTAGCATTAAGGTCCACTATCCCCACTGCATTGCCCTGCAATGCTAACAGCTAAATTAAACTGTACAGAACAAGCCACACAGGCACACCAATAACATTAGTTTGCACCGTGGCAAACAAGGCAATAAAACCTTACTGTGAATGTACTTTCATTTTGTTTGATATTGTCTTTGGTGGAAATTGTGCATGAACACATTTATTATGCATTACTATTAGGCAGCCATCTAGTGCTAGCAAAATGAATGCATGCAGACTGCATATGCAAATACATTAGACGGCTAAATTCTGCAGTGTTACCTTTATCTTGACAATAACTATTCTAGCGTATTCCAATTTTCAAAGCTTTGCTTGATCACATTTGTTGCTTCAGTTGCCACTAGGTGAAAACATAGGATTAAGTAATGCTACACTATTTTATATTAAAAAAGAAGGGTACTAATGGATATACATTTTTAGTAACTATAAACTGATTGAATTATTTAAATTAATATTCCATTATTCATGAAACAAAGACAAAGAAAGACGCACACACACACACACACACACACACACACACACACACTATCCAATTCAGTACAATACTAAGTTTAAGAACTGCGCATGAGATGAAGGAATTAGCTTTTCAAAATAAATCGTCCACCACCTAACAAAAGTTCTGACTGGTTGCTAGGCAATGTGCATACTCACAGAATTCAACCAAGGTGAGTAAAAAGTTAGTAAAAAGATACCGCAAATCAAATGCTTTGCATTTGCCATACCAAACAATCCAAGTTCAACACAGTACTACATCTTGACCAGGCATGACGTATAAAACTGTATGAGGAGAAAGGGCTTCCATATTAACCATCATCATAGTCTGAATAAGTTATCCATACAGATTGACACTACAGCTAGCTTGGCCATATGAGTTAAGCCCAGTCCTGTGCCACTGCGGAGCCCTGCCCCTCACCTCATCAAAGAGCTGCAGCATGATGGTGAGCACATCCGGGTGGGCCTTGTCCACCTCATCAAACAGCACCACTGCATTGGGGCACTGCTTCAGCTGCTTGGTCAGCTGACCACCCTCCTCGTGACCCACATACCCTGGTGGGGAGCCAATGAACTTTGCCACCTGATGGAGGAGGATAGGGGAAGGGGCAAGATGGAGGGGGAGAGGGAGCAGGAAAGAATGGGGGGGGGGGGTAGAGAAAGAGATAGAGACCGAAATAGAGGAAGTCAGGGGGAGGTGGAGAGATTTAGAGAGGAAACATTATGTGGAAAGATGGAGTGAGATAGAGAGAATGAGATGAAAGGAAATGTGGAAAGTGACAGAGGTAGAGGAGAATTGAAGAAGGGGATGGAGCGGGGAAAGGAAGAAGGGGTTGGGGAGAGAGATTGAAGGATGGAAAAATTAGGCAGAAATGAGAAATTGCACAGGTATTAGCAAGAAGAAAAAAGAATAAGGGACACAGCAGATATACACAGAGAGAAAGATCAGTTAGGATTGGGTTAAATGATTTGTGACAGCAGTTTTGAAAAGGGTCAAACCAGGCATCGCCTGCTAAGAAATGGCTGGCTAGTGTCTGGTAAGGGCTCTGATACTATAGTGTAATCCAGTGAGTAAAGAGGGCCGTGCCCATTTCTGAAATTCATGCCAAATTCTGCTCATTATTTCATTAGTGCAATGATTTACTTATTGACATTTTATGCTACATTTCTTGGTAAGCTTCTGAATGGACATGTCCATGTTTTAAATGTAATCAATCCAGCATCTGTGTGTTGGCTAATTGGGCCAGGGTAACTGGTAACAACAAAATCCCAGCTCTCCAGGAAAGGAAATGCCCGAGACCCACGCTCATACTGTACCTCGTGTTTCTCCTGGAATTCTGACATGTCCACACGTATGAATCCCTGTTAACACAAAGACCAAGGTGATCAGTTCTGTGCCAAAACCAAGCTTTATACATGACTGTGTATCAGATTCAAAATGAGGACGAACCTTTTTAACGTCCTTGTGCATGTATCGGGCCACTTGCTTGGCCAGTTCTGTTTTTCCTGTAGAAAAAAAAAAAAAAAAGTATGGGGTGAATACTTAACAGACGACCCTTGCCACCGTTCACTGGTGTATCAAGAGACAGCAGCTACAGAAGCCAAGCTCAAAAATATCTTGGTGGGGTGATCTTGCGAACACAAATTATTGTTTATTTCCTCCTCTGGTAGCCCCAAATAACTGGCTGGGCATTCTGTTAATTAACTATATTCAATTTAAAATTGTTTAATATTGTGACTGAGCAAATCACCGATTGCTTAGATGTGACTGTATACTTCTTCCAATTTCACATCCTGTTTGGTTGACTGGTCAGCTTGCAGGTTTGTATCTGTGATGTTCTCCGGTATTTGGAAAGAGGCAGGTGTTTTTGGAAAGATTCAGATCTTTCCCCATGCCTGGACCTTGCGGTAGGGGGGATGTGTCCTGGGTTTGGTAGAACTGTCTGTCAGTTCTCTGTCAGCACTGCGCAGCACTAAATGTAAAATATTCCTCTTATAAATTCTAATATACATATAAGAAAAGAGCGGGACTTGTTGCTACCCTGTTAAATATTCATGTTCCTTGGAAGAGTGAGTGTCACACAGTGCTGCAGGCTAGAGGAATATGAAAGCTCTGGCAATCTCCATAAATCTCCCGGCTTTATCGCGCAAACAAACAACTTAACGGGCAGGGGGGCATTTAGCCCCCCTGCCGAGCGGGGAGTGGGGCGATTCATCTGCGCCCGAGCTCCTGTCAGCTCATCTCTGTCGGGCTGCGGGGGGTGTGCGAGCCCCCCGTCTGCTTCCAGTGGGGTCCTGGGGTTTCCCCGGTCTTCACCAGCTCGGGGCCCGGGCCGTTGGTCTGTCCTGACGCCAGCAGAATCAGTGCCTCTGAAACCACTCCATCACCCAGCAGTACATGAGGAGGGTGGCAGGCAGGAGCCCCAGCACAGGGACAGCAGCCACTGCCAGCTCTATTAGGCGTCCAGGCTCAGAGACGGCTCCTGGCTGTCTTGGTCCTAATGGTAGGTGGGGTTGAGCTTTTTGTGCGCCATTAGACTGCAGATTACAGTATGGAGATAGCCCGTCATAAAGAACATGAGGCCGGCTGGGTGAATTGAGGCACGCTGATTTATGACAATGCCTGGGACTGGACTACTGGAGCCGTGGACTAGACGTGCTGGTTTGGACATGAACACTTAAAAGATCTATCATAAGCTCTCAATCACTGACTTGTTTGAATAAAATAAGATGTGCTCCATTGCAATACAACAGCTAAAATGAGTGCAACGCTAATAGCACATGATTTGGGGACCTCAGACTTTGCATTGCAAGCAACGTATCCCCAGGACAGCTGAGGACCTCCAGAGAGAACAGTACACAGTACACAGGCCATGCTACAGACAGAGCTCATCAGCGGAGGGGCCCGTTACCGATTCCGGAGGATCCCAGGAAGAGGAAGACGAGGGGATGTTCTTCATCGTACCAGCCGTTCTCCTTCCTCCGGATGGCTGCCCGGGAGAAAGGAATCACACAAAGGGAGACGGAGAGAGTCAGAATGAGCAGGTGGAGAAGAAGGGGGAAAAGGACCTCTACTGCAGAATACATCAATGACACAGGGGAGAGGATAATTATCGCTGGCTCTACACGATGTTCTGACTGCTTGCAGCCTCCTCTCTCCGTCATCCCAACCATTAGCCCGCTCTAATTCCATTAGCCAGCCCGGCGCTGGAGAAACCAAATCAGGTTAGCATGGATCCAGGAGAGAAGCCCGGGGAAGAGGGTTCGGATAACGCCGCGTTGCCCCGGCAACTGGCTCGGGAGGGGAAAAAAGAGCAAGCAGAGCAGGGTGCTGAGGGGCCGAGATGGGAGGGGGGTTTGGGGGGGCTGGGGGTAAATGTGGAGGAGGCGAGCTGCTGGTGGGGGGAAAAGCAGAAACAAAAGAGAAATAAAATCAGGGGCACTTAAGCCCGCATGGCTGCCAAGAAACTGGGAACTTCATATATTCCTCCCCTCCCTCAAAGAAAAACAGTCTGTTTGTGTAATGGGAAGTGAAGGCAATTTGGACCGGGTACCCCGTGAAAGATATGACATCTAAAAAGCCGTCACATTTTCTATATATAACTGCTGCGTCTTGAAATAACTTTTCACACTGGCGGCAGGCATTTGACTGTAAACGCGGTGAGGGACAGTACAGACCATGAGGCCATGACAGGCCCTGTCAGAGCCCCAGAACACAGAACACAGGCCCTGTCAGAGCCCCAGAACACAGGCCCTGTCAGAGCCCCAGAACACAGAACACAGAACACAGACCCTGTCAGAGCCCCAGAACACAGAACACAGGCCCTGTCAGAGCCCCAGAACACAGAACACAGGCCCTGTCAGAGCCCCAGAACACAGGCCCTGTCAGAGCCCCAGAACACAGGCTCTGTCAGAGCCCCAGAATACAGAACACAGAACACAGAACACAGGCCCTGTCAGAGCCCCAGAACACAGAACACAGGCCCTGTTAGAGCCCCAGAACACAGAACACAGAACACATGCCCTGTCAGAGCCCCAGAACACAGAACACAGAACACAGGCCCTGTCAGAGCCCCAGAACACAGGCCCTGTCAGAGCCCCAGAACACAGAACACAGGCCCTGTCAGAGCCCCAGAACACAGAACACAGAACACAGGCCCTGTTAGAACCCCAGAACACAGGCCCACTATTACCACACCAGTGAGAGACCCACTCACACACTATTACCACACCAGTGAGAGACCCACTCACACACTATTACCACACCAGTGAGAGACCCACTCACACACTATTACCACACCAGTGAGAGACCCACTCACACACTATTACCACACCAGTGAGAGACCCACACACACACTATTACCACACCAGTGAGAGACCCACTCACACACTATTACCACACCAGTGAGAGACCCACTCACACACTATTACCACACCAATGAGAGACCCACTCACACACTATTACCACACCAGTGAGAGACCCACTCACACACTCCACACACCCACACAGAGTAAGATATAACGGCCACGTCTACTCGGCGAGACAGCCGTGATCTCAACCCTGCTGCAGGAGATCTACACATCCACTGGGAAGGCCGTAGTACTAGACCCTGTCCCTCATGCACAGAGTATCCATCAACCTATCAGTGCGTTGGAGGGCTTTTGTTGTAAATTACCCAGCTAGCCTTAGAGCCTGCAGTTAAGCCCCTCTGACCCCCTGATGACAACCCCCAGGGAGCCTATCCGTGGGAGTCCATCGTGAATAAAACTAAATGAGGGATATAGTCTTTCCGTTAGTGGTCACAGTACACTTTCACTTAAGTCTTATACAACTGTGCAGGTGCCATAACATATCAAGTGTTGCTGTTATAATACTTACATTGTCACAAATTTATTTGCATATATGTAAATATCAACCATACTTATACAGCACATCGCAAGGCTATCTTATCCAAGATTATCAACAAATATTATAAGCTAGCTATACAAATATTATAGTGGTTCATTACACTAATCTCAATTTGCAAAGCAAAGTAGCCAAACTTCATTGTTGGTGACTAACCTCTGAGCAGGTGCACATCTGGAGTAATGCTTAAGAAATTCAGAAAATGTTAGTTGATGAGGCGGAATGAAAAGATATTCATATTTCATCTAGGTGGACTTGGGTAATGGAAAAGGTTGAAGAAAACATGAGACCAACAAAGCAGGAAATGAACCATCTTCATTCTGACATCCTTGGACAATGGTTTAGAGAAACCCATGGTTGTTAACACTAGACAGAACAGTCACTGCAGTTGGATAATTTAAAAGGCATGAAGTTACTTCAGAATAAAGAGTTCAGCCCTGGAGTTATACTCACCTGACTCACTGAAGCCCTAAAGAGTAAATCACCTGGGTCTGGGTCTGTCCATTTGTTACTTTAAAAAAATAATCCAGAAGGGTTCCCAAACTTGTGCACAGGGCCCTTTTCCTTTCTTATACCATTTCTAAACCGTAAAAAATGAAAATTGTTTTTGATCATGTACAGATTCATGATAACAGACATTTAAACCAGGGGTGCCCAAGTCTTTGCACCCCATTGTAAACGTTCTTTGGCACTCTGTGCAGAAATGTGAACGAGCTTCACTCCCACCCCTCCGGAAGGGCTGCAGTGACCCGGAGAATCACACCCACAGCGCACAGAACCCTTCATCTGAGACGGCACGCACAGACTCTGCCATGACAACGATAGCACACCGTGAAGAGGACGGGGCACTTCTGGGCTCCAGACAGGAAACGTGCAGCACGCTGTCGACAGCGCGCGGAGGACAACAGAGAAAGAGCAGAACATGGAAGGGGGGGGGGGGGGGGGGCGGCTTTTTCTGTTAGTCTACTTCTGCGCCATCTGTCATAAAGATGAATCCTATGACGCTCAGGGCGACTTTGCCGACGGTGGACAGCAGTATTTTTCTCCCGACGCTGTGGGGCTGAGTGTAACTGTTCTGTTTTTATTTATGCGGTACGGAGGCTAACCCCAGGAGGGCACGGAGCTAGCCCCCCGGCAGCGCGCCGAGGAGAGATATGGAGCCGTGACTGTCGCTCCGTACGACGGGCTGCAGACCCGGCCCCTGCTACACCAGCTCCTGTGCTGCTCCCAGCAGGGCTGTGAAGCAGTGCTTAGACCCCTGGACCTCAGGGATGTGGGGTCAAATACAGAGGGCAGCACCTCTGCTGCGCCCCTGAGAAAGCTTCTTTTTTCCAAAGGCGTTCCAATACACATGCAGTTACATGGCCCATGGAATCGCCAAGATCCAAAAAGCACTGCTAGTCAATCCTGACAAGGGCAGGTGAGAAGTGACTAAATAATATTGTGTAATGCTCTACGATCGGTCACCTTGCTGCCGCAAGACTGCTGTCTGTCAGTGGATATTGTCCTTTACGGGACAATGGGCATGTCCTCTCCAAAGTCAGCCTCTACAGAAACTGTAGGCCGCCTGCGTTAATCATTCTAGCCAGTAGGCTATAGAGGCACCTCTTCTGAATACGGTTAGCTCGCCAAACCCACTGATGATGAATCTGTTTCAGTTTGTCTGACCGTCGCTGTGCTGTGTGGCATACTATTGAGTGACAAAAGCTGAAGTCTCCACTGGTTCCTCCATTTGTCTGGGAAGACCAGGCCATCGTATGTTTCTCTACCAAATGAACAGCCAGCAGAGAAGCATCACTAAGAGAATCTATTTGCCAAGCCTATGGTGTTATGCGCACAGGAAGGAAGAGATAATGTGTGTTTGAGCTGTGTAGTTTTATGGTTCAGAGGACCTTATTCTTCTCCTACCACCTCTCTCTCTCTCTCTCTCTCTCTCTCTCGCACTCGCACTCGCACACGCACACGCACTCGCACACGCACACGCACACATACATACATACATACATACATACATACACATAAATGCACGGGCACACACACACACATGCACGGCCACGCACGCACACACGCATGCGTGCGCACACACACCACATACACTTATATCCCCACCCCTACTGCTGTCTATCTAAACTCAATTTGCCTCCCCTGGGGCAAAGGACACTTAATAACATTAGAACAGGATAACAGTCTTCAATAACTTTTAGCCCCTGCAAGGTAAATGAAGATCAATCAGGCCTTTCCTGTCCGTCTGGAGGCAAACAGCCGGGGATGGGGGGGTAGGGAGGGGGACCAACCCACCTGTCTGAAGGCCAAAATCAGTGGCTCTCCTTTCCGCACTCAATGTGTGTTAGAGAGAAGAAGACGGATGCCTGCCGCACTCAGACTGGAAAGGCCTGGTGACACAATGACAGTGTGTGTGCAGCACATATAAAGTGGCACGCGGTGGAAAAGTCGGATAAGAATTGATCTTAGTGAAGCTCAGAGGGGGCATTAAGGATGGTGGAGACCCTCTTGGTGGCATTTAATGGCCGTCTCTGTGTCACGCTCTCTCTCTTGCTCTCTCCCGCTCTCCCTCTCCCTCTCTCTCTCTCTCCCCCGCTCTCTCTCTCGCCCTGCGCTCCCTGACGCTTGTAAAAGGTACCGTTGATCATGCCGTAGACGCAGCTGATATATTCACTGTATTACTTTACAGGAATCAATACGCTCTGCCTTTATCGGCTCAAGTGATGTGGCTGAAATTGGTTTCGGACAATTTGCGATGGCAATAACTGGCCATTTATCAAATCAGTTTGCGAGCTGGCCCGCTCCCCTCTCTCTCTCCCACACTCTCACCCTCTCCTCCAGTCCTGCTGGGACCTTCAGCTACGGTGTGGATTCAGTCACCAAACACCACCACCCACCCCGCCCCCAACTACCTCTCCCCAGCGCCCTGCCCCTACAGTCCCCCTAGTGGCTTCCACACATCTACTATTCCTCACACAGCAATCTGCTACCAAACACTGACTAAATCAGCCACAGACAACGCAGGGAAAGGCCTGTTATTCAAATATTAATCCAAACAAATATTTCCAATGAGAGCCGAAAACCCTGAGCTGGGATTAAATGTTGGTATAATTCTGCTATTACCTAGAAGGAATTACCCTGCAGTGCAGTAAGTCACATCCATTAACTGTTGCCATACAGACTCCTGTTGCCATACAGATTCAACATCTCGAGTGTTTGGAGTCTGCAAGGCCAGCAGAGACAAAGGAGACCACACTAAATGAAGGCAACACAAGTGCTTTGACACACAATATATTTATCAATAAAATGTTAAGGGCCATGTACTTGGTATGGCTAGTAAGATGTTTTTGCTGGGTTGAATGTTAAACTGCGTAATATAGAAGCCGTTGCATCATATTAACTCTAAACTCCATTTGGACCTTAATGTTAAATGACATTAGATGCAAATTGATTACTTTTAGAGTGCCCCTTAAACCTGAAACACCCGAGAGTGCCACAGAGAAGCACTGCAAACCACACGGTGTTGAGTGACTCAACACAAACACGGCCCAGCACTACTGAACACCACACAAAACTACCCATCGCAACACAGCAGGGACTCTGCACATTTTCTCAACGAGATACAAGCTGAGGGCAACCAATCGATAAACAGCCTCGCTGTTCCTCAATTTAATATATTTTATTTATTGGCCTGTACATTGCTGTGTTCTATATCAGCTTTTCTATATCTGGGGACTCATCAGACAACAGGCAAATGTTTCTCTGGCAGAATGATGTGTTCTGCTGAGGTTCTCTTCCCCTTACCAAATTATGTGCGAATAAAAAATAAAGACAGAAGCTTCCTTTCCTGTGGCAGCGTACAGTGATTGAATGAGGATTCAAAAGAGAGGTCATTACAGACTGTGGATCACCAGGGCGGAACTGCACGTGGGCAGTGAGTCAGGTCAGCCTTCCTTCCTGGTTCAATTAAGTCCACTTTGTATCGCAGACAATGAGGAGGTAAGGCGTTCCGCAATTAAGAGTTTTAGGGATAGAATATATGGTCACTGGTTCAGGATTTTCCTCTTAAGATGGAGTCTGTAGCCTTTACGTAGCCCTCTGTTGCAGTAAAGAATGTGCGCGTAGGCTCCATGCCTGTGTGGCAGCATCAGATGCCTACTGAATAGACCCGAGGGGCTGTCTATCTTGGCGCTTGTAATTGTGCTCCTCTTGCAACCTACTGACAGCTAAATGTCACCCTTCTGGTGTCTGCAGTCAGAGGCTCTGACTGATCTGCACAGCCTACAAACCAAACACAAAGCCTAACAGTAAGAGTAAAGACATTAACATTCTGCCAATCAGAGGGGGCGAGGCACTGGTGCTCCCAGCACAGGCCTCTGGGTAATGAGGCCACCCGAATGGAAGAATAAAGGCAAACACTCGTATGTAAGCAGAGCTAGTCTCTCTCTCTGCCAGCTCTTTTACTCTCAAACCCCGTCTCCCAAGAAAATCCCTCCGTCCCCAAAGTAAACACGCTGGAGAGACGCCGTCGTGGCACAAGGTGAGACGCGCAGAGAAAGGAGGAAAAGAGAGGGAGGGACAGAGTGAAGGAGAGAGGGAGAGAGTGAGGGAGCTCCATTTCCGTAATCGAATTACGTGGCGGCTTGCAGCCTTGCTGCAGCAGCCAGCTGTAGCGCACACAGACGCTACCACCTGTGTCACTCCCATGGAGGGCCCATTAATCACAATTAACCAATTAAGCCCCACCGCCTGCCCGCAGATACCAGCCTTCCCCGGCAGCCGGGGGCAGCGGAGCAGCACAGAGGAAGGTGAAACTGAGGGACACCACTCAGCCAGTAAGACCAGAGGTAAACACGGAAGTATCCGGAAGGTTTCAGAAAACGCAAGCAGAAAACAACGGCTGATACTGGAACAAAAATGAGTTCTTACTAATGTGGTTTTACAGTGTTGTGTGTTTTTCTCTCTCTCTCTCCGTCTCTCGCTCACAAACACACACACAAGCATGCGCACACACACACAAACGCGCGCGCACACACACACACACACACACACACACACACAGTGAAAGCCCAGCTACACCCAGCAACCAAAATTAAATGCACCAACTTCTACACAAGGAATTAAACCTCAGGAGGATCAATATATAGAGCGTCACCTGACTCACTCAAGGAAGAAAAAAAACAACAGCAAAAACAATACAGACGGGCCTCCTTAAAATAAAAATTAAATTCCAATTTCGTGTTTGTCAAAATGAACAGAAAACAAAGACCTAAAGAGCTAAAGAATATGAGTACCCAAAAAAAGAAAAAAATGGGCATAAGAATCGATAGAAAAGTGCTTTTTGTAGCTGTAAGGAGTGTGGCCTGAGTGGAGGCTGAGTATGTGGAGAGGATATGAACTGTGAGTGAGTGGCTGGCTGGCTGAGCCCCAGGCCAGTGCGAGTCAGTCAGTCTCACAGCGAGAGCCTGCAGGCCCCAGAGGACAAAAGGCCAAGATGGATGAACGGTGATAAGACTGAGAGGAGCGCAAGGAAGCGTGCGTCGAGCCAGCCCCCTCCCAATTCACCCTCTCGCTGTGCTCCTGTTTTTCAATCCTTCACACCTCTCTCCCTGCCCCTCTATCCATCTTCTCCCCTCTCTCCCCGTCTCTATCTTTCATCATGCCTCTCTCCTCATCTCTTTATTCTATCCGCTGCTGAATAAAGAGATGAGGACTGTGGTGACCTGGACTCAGATGCTGATGCTCCTGTGCCTTACCTGAACAGGTATAGAGCATTATGGATGCCCACAGCCCCACAGAGGGGTACAGTGTTGGGTTTGAGCATAATGAGTGCATATAGCCCCACAGAGGGGTACAGTGTTGGGTACCAGAGGCCACAGTGTTGGGTTTGGGGGGTTGGGTTCCTGAGCCACAGTGTTGGGTTTGGGGGGTTGGGTACCTGAGGCCACAGTGTTGGGTTTGGGGGGTTGGGTACCTGAGGCCACAGTGTTGGGTCTGGGGGGTTGGGTACCTGAGCCACAGTGTTGGGTTTGGGTACCTGAGGCCACAGTGTTGGGTCTGGGGGGGGGGGGGGGGGGGGGGGGGGGGGTTGGGTACCTGAGGCCACAGTGTTGGGTCTGGAGGTTGGGTACCTGAGGCCACAGTGTTGGGTTTGGGGTGTTGGGTACCTGAGGCTACAGTGTTGGGTCTGGGGGGTTGGGTACCTGAGGCCACAGTGTTGGGTCTGGAGGTTGGGTACCTGAGGCCACAGTGTTGGGTTTGGGGTGTTGGGTACCTGAGGCTACAGTGTTGGGTCTGGGGGGTTGGGTACCTGAGGCCACAGTGTGGGGTCTGGAGGTTGGGTACCTGAGGCCACAGTGTTGGGTTTGGGGTGTTGGGTACCTGAGGCTACAGTGTTGGGTCTGGGGGGTTGGGTACCTGAGGCCACAGTGTTGGGTCTGGAGGTTGGGTACCTGAGGCCACAGTGTTGGGTTTGGGGTGTTGGGTACCTGAGGCTACAGTGTTGGGTCTGGGGGGTTGGGTACCTGAGGCCACAGTGTGGGGTCTGGGGGGTTGGGTACCTGAGGCCACAGTGTTGATGGCGCCCTCCTGGCCGATGATGTACTCCCGCAGCCTGCGCTCCAGAGGGAAGCGCCTCCTCTCCTCCGCCTCCCGCTTCCGCTGCGCCTCCTGGAACTGCAGGGGGAGGAGGAGGAGAGCCTCAGACAACTTTCTAATCAAAGCCAAATATAAAACATCAAAAAGTTCAGAGGCCTCAAAGTGTGCTGATGATGATAATGATGATGATGTTCATCTGTTTGAATCAAACTTGGCTGCCCCCCTCGCAGTGAAACCTCTGCACCGCATGTCAGGGCTGAGAGCAGGCGCACTGGAAAAGTAAGAAAAATGGCGGAAATAAAGCGCCGCTCCTGGGGAAGGTCCTCTCCGGCAGTGATGTCGCGCACGCTTCGCCCAGCTAGGATCCCGGCTCTGACAGAAATAAGACGATTAATTGGCTGGAAATGTAATTTTGTAATGCTGCCATTCGTCTCTCCCCTGCAGGACCCATCCATCCAGAGTCCTGCTTCATCTTAGGCAATAACGCTTCCCTGTCGTGCCCCAGAGGGGGTCACTGTGGATTGGGAGAGGGACCCACCATGGCAAGCGCCCCCCCCCCCCCCCCCCCCCACATTCGCCCCAGTATTGTCTCTCTCAGCCTCAGGGCCAAGAAACTTTTCAAGGAACAGAGAGCGAGTGTTGAAGGCAGACTGAAAAACTCCAACACACTTCTGCTTTTGTTTGGGCATATTACCAGAAATTATAAAAATGATGTTTTCTGAAGTTTACTCATTTACCAAAGAGTTTTCCTAGTTCAAGTCAACTGTATAAACATGTCTAGTAATTTCCAATTATAGGCCTTTGCAAATGTTCTGCTCAAATTCTACTTCCACGTCAAATCATGGAAATGTATCCTATCAATTTGATCAAAATAAATTCACTTAATCATCTAATTAGTCTCCCCTCTCTCCCCTTAAATTCCCAAAATCTCAATTTTCCAATTTTCCCTTATCTCCTGGCCAGTTTTTTTTCTTCTAACTTTTCTGTCCTCCATTTGGTCCTCTATCTCTCCCCTATCTTTCACTTGTTTATCCTGTTTTCCTCTCATTTCAGGCCTGCTTTTCCCTGTTGCCCTTTCTCTCTTCTACTTTTCTCCTGGTCTTCCCCCGCTCTGGGTTGTATCTGTCCCTCTTCCTCCGGGCCCAGCAGCTGAAGCAGATGGGATCTCTCACACGGACCAGACGACACCGGGCTTGTGCTCCCATCCTCTCCTTTCTGACCGCAGGGCACGTTCCACTTGACCAGCTTTCCACCACATCACACAAACTCAAAGGGGTTTCTCAGAGGCCGTGGTGAACAAGAGAGGATTAACATGGAGATACTCACCTGTGCTTGGTTAACCATGCTGGATTATTCTGCACCTGCTTTCACCCAAGGGTTTTGTGTGCCTAGTTGACCTCAGGGTGTAATGTTATGGCCTGCACACTTGGCTGGACTTTTACAACTTTACAACGCTGTTTTTACAAGTAAACATCAAGCTGCTCGCACAGATGAACAAACTCAACCAAAACCTTCAGTAACAAGGCACTTTCTTTCCAAGTTACTACTGTATGTGTGCGGGCCTACATAACTTATTATGTGGAAACATGTGAAAAGTCAATGACTGCATGCTGTACACATTTTTGGTAGAGGCAAAAACACATTTCCAGGTGTAGGTTCAAAAGCATGACCCATGGTGGCAGTTTTTTCCATTCTCTGGTCAGAGATCATTTTACACAGATTGTCCTGCATATTTTGCACAGATTCTGACCAACACAGTTACTTAGTAATAGCACTCAACTCTATCTAGCCCACAGTAGGCTAACACAGGTTACCCATTTCCAGCTCTTCATAGGAAAAGGAACATGAATGCAAATTTTGTTATGCTAATGAAGCTTCAGGCCTACCTTGCCTTCCCAATCTTTCAGCAGAGTGTAGAGTTCTCCCTCCTTGGCATACGCCACTGGTTTGTGCCCCATGTCATTTTTCTGCAGGGGGTTGGCACCTGGACACAGAGAGGATGGGTCAAAGGTTAAAGAGGCTAGCTAGCCGCTGGGGGGGTAGGGGCAGGGTCAGCGAGTCACAGAAGCTCCCCCCATCTTTTGAGGCCTGAACAAAATGCAGTTTGACCCTTGAGCAGGGGTTCGGGAAGCCTCCCCAGCACTTCTATGCCTGAGGTTGCATCCCCGATGCGTCTGACAATGCACCGATTGACCAGCAAACTTCTGTTTTTCTTGCGTGATGAATCCTTAATAGTTGACCATTCAAAGAGTGAAACAAAGCTTTTCATTTTTCCCTGAAAGGCCTGGCCCGTGCAGTTGTGTCAGTGAGGTGTTTAGCACACGTCTGCCCTGTGACCCCCCACTTTAACACACACGTGCCGATGTAGCACTTCCAAATAACACGAATACTCAATACTTGGAAACCGTTTCCATGTGGAATAAAATTGATTCATTCACTGTTCTTAAGTGCAAAGCACTCAGGAATGATATTCCTGTTCTATAGCATATTTTAGAGGAAGTATCTGTTACAACACAACTTTCATTTTATACTAAAGCACACAAACTAATTATGATTGATGCAGATGGTCAACAAAAAATGTCACGTTAATCTTCATCAACCAGAGAATGCAGTAAGAATGAGCAGAGGTAAAACCCACAAGCATAAGATTGTAATTTTTTTATTTTTTTTTCAGGAACAGTCAGTCAGTCAGGAACTTTCGCTTTTCTGGTAAGAAAAATGTGGCTCCAGTAGCCTGCTGCATTGTGTGTAGGTAACAGAAGCTAATCTGCATTTACCAACACCAAATTCATGCTTACAATGTACTGGATGAAAATCGCCACTGCACAGCTGCTAACCACACCCAACTGCCAACATCTGTGGTAGTATCTGCAGCTAACACGTGAAGAAAATTGAACTAAACTCTGCTAATCTTCACTAACCGGCAGCTAACCCAAGACCAAAACAGTATAACCTGTGCTAGCCCGGGCAAAGAAAACACCTGAACAGTGCTAATCTGCTCTATCCAGCAGCCAAACTGAAGCCAGTAGGACAGTTTACAAGTGAACACATTTCTCCGGTCCCCTAAACTAGTCGATGGCTAGCATTGTGCCAGGATCAATGGAACATTGGAGTTTAGTGCCGCTTGGAGCGATCGAGGGACTAATTGCTGTGATTATTGATAAAACCCTAAATTTCCCCTGTATGAATCCAAATCGATAGCAGAGGGACATTAAGAGAAAAAGCAATAAAGAAAACACCATTCCACCCCTCCCCCCCTCCCCCACCACCTCACCCACCTGCCCCTGACTGCCGACCTGCCAGACTGCCCACTTACTTCCCTCTCCCCTTCTCCTTCCAACATAATAAATAGCATCATTTAGGCCTTTAATATCAGAGCCCTGTACCCTCTGGGCACAGATACTTTATAAGGGATCAAAGTTAATCCCCCTACCTATCTATGACACACACACGCAGACACACATGTACACACACAAACACACACACACACACACACACACACACACACACACACACACACACACACACACCTACATACGCACACACGCACGCACGCATGCACACACACACACACACACACACAGTCCCTGCCTGGCTCCCTCTACAGTGAGCCTATAGGCAGCTGGTAGGACAGGACACTGCTGGTACCTGCTGAGGCAGGGCGCGACCTCTCGGACTGGGGGCAAGGCCCAGACAATTAGTCACCTCCCACGGCCTGTCGGGAGCCGGGGGCCCCAGCTGACCGCCTCCCCAGGCAGGGAGAGCTGGAGGGGCAGTTCCGGCGTGTGGCTGCCCGGGCGGATGATGAATGGAGGCCAGTGCCTCTGGCCCACTGGAGCCCAAAGAGCAGTCCAGAGCAGGGGGTCATTCACCGGGGAAATAAGCAGACCCCCTCCCAGCCCATCGGAAAACAAAGTTCAAAACCATGACAGCGCCCAATTTTTCACATTTTTATTAAACTTCCCTTTATGGCTATAGAATGGCAAGGTCTTGGATGGTCAGGCTGACCATTTATCTCCGGGACTGTCTTTATTGACTGTAAGGGACAGAGACGTATGTTGCGTCTAATGTGCTTTATTGAAAATAAGACCGTGATGGCTGAGTTCTGTAGAAGCAGGGACACCTCACCAGTGTTCACGTTGAGAAAAGCCGTTTGTTTCCTCATGCGTTCAATGTCCAGGGATGTCCCACATCACACTCCTGCTAAGTCTGTAGCATCAGGGTTACTCCACGCGCACTAGGAAAGGGATTTCGTTTAATAAAAACGGTACCTCAGTATTCTGTTGAGCAAGCGCGCTTTCTGTATTCAGTTATTCGAACAGAAGAAAGGACGCAAGCCCTTGCCGCGTCTCTTTGGGCGGATTTAGGCATTAATATCAAGACGAATCTGAGAGTTGTTCAAATGTAC